>NW_027199366.1:0-27500 GCF_038502225.1 Cherax quadricarinatus | reverse complement strand
CCCTGAAACTGCACTCTCTAGAAAGACGTAGAATTAGGGGGGATATGATTGAGGTTTATAAGTGGAAGACAGGAATAAATAAAGGGGATGTAAATAGTGTGCTGAAAATATCTAGCCTAGACAGGACTCGCAGCAATGGTTTTAAGTTGGAAAAATTCAGATTCAGGAGGGATATAGGAAAGTACTGGTTTGGTAATAGAGTTGTGGATGAGTGGAACAAACTCCCAAGTACCGTTATAGAGGCCAGAACGTTGTGTAGCTTTAAAAATAGGTTGGATAAATACATGAGTAGATGTGGGTGGGTGTGAGTTAGACCTGATAGCTTGTGCTAACAGGTCGGTTGCCGTGTTCCTCCCTTAAGTCAATGTGACCTGACCTGACTAGGTTGGGTGCATTGGCTTAAGCCGGTAGGGACTTGGACCTGCCTCGCATGGGCCAGTAGGCCTTCTGCAGTGTTCCTTCGTTCTTATGTTCTTATGTTCTTATGTGCTGGTGAACTGTGTCATGTGGTGGTGAACTGTGTCATGTGGCGGTGAACTGTGTCATGTGGTGGTGAACTGTGTCATGTGGCGGTGAACTGTGTCATGTGGTGGTGAACTGTGTCATGTGGTTGTGAACTCTGTCATGTGGTGGTGAACTGTGTCATGTGGTGGTGAACTGTGTCATGTGGTGGTGAACTGTGTCATGTGGTGGTGAACTGTGTCATGTGGTGGTGAACTGTGTCATGTGGTGGGGAACTGTGTCATGTGGTGGTGAACTGTGTCATGTGGTGGTGAACTGTGTCATGTGGTGGTGAACTGTGTCATGTGGTGGTGAACTGTGTCATGTGGTGGTGAACTGTGTCATGTGGTGGTGAACTGTGTCATATGGTGGTGAACTGTGTCATGTGGTGGTGAACTGTGTCATGTGGTGGTGAACTGTGTCATGTGGTGGTGAACTGTGTCATGTGGTGATGAACTGTGTCATGTGGTGGTGAACTGTGTCATGTGGTGGTGAACTGTGTCATGTGGTGGTGAACTGTGTCATGTGGTGGTGAACTGTGCCATGTGGTGATGAACTGTGTCATGTGGTGGTGAACTGTGTCATGTGGTGGTGAACTGTGTCATGTGGTGGTGAACTGTGTCATGTGGTGAACTGTGTCATGTGGTGGTGATCTGTGTCATGTGGTGGTGAACTGTGTCATGTGGTGGTGAACTGTGTCATGTGGTGGTGAACTGTGTCATGTGGTGGTGAACTGTGTCATGTGGTGGTGAACTGTATCATGTGGTGAACTGTGTCATGTGGTGGTGAACTGTGTCATGTGGTAGTGAACTGTCATGTGGTGAACTGTGTCATGTGGTGGAGAACTGTGTCATGTGGTGGTGAACTGTGTCATGTGGTGGTGAACTGTGTCATGTGGCGGTGAACTGTGTCATGTGGTGGTGAACTGTGTCATGTGGTGGTGAACTGTGTCATGTGGTGGTGAACTGTGTCATGTGGTGGTGAACTGTGTCATGTGGTGGTGAACTGTGTCATGTGGCGGTGAACTGTGTCATGTGGTGGTGAACTGTGTCATGTGGCGGTGAACTGTGTCATGTGGTGGTGAACTGTGTCATGTGGTGGTGAACTCTGTCATGTGGTGGTGAACTGTGTCATGTGGTGGTGAACTGTGTCATGTGGTGGTGAACTGTGTCATTTGGTGGTGAACTGTGTCATGTGGTGGTGAACTGTGTCATGTGGTGGGGAACTGTGTCATGTGGTGGTGAACTGTGTCATGTGGTGGTGAACTGTGTCATGTGGTGGTGAACTGTGTCATGTGGTGGTGAACTGTGTCATGTGGTGGTGAACTGTGTCATGTGGTGGTGAACTGTCTCATATGGTGGTGAACTGTGTCATGTGGTGGTGAACTGTGTCATGTGGTGGTGAACTGTGTCATGTGGTGGTGAACTGTGTCATGTGGTGATGAACTGTGTCATGTGGTGGTGAACTGTGTCATGTGGTGGTGAACTGTGTCATGTGGTGGTGAACTGTGTCATGTGGTGGTGAACTGTGCCATGTGGTGATGAACTGTGTCATGTGGTGGTGAACTGTGTCATGTGGTGGTGAACTGTGTCATGTGGTGGTGAACTGTGTCATGTGGTAGTGAACTGTGTCATGTGGTGGTGAACTGTGTCATGTGGTGGAGAACTGTGTCATGTGGTGGTGAACTGTGTCATGTGGTGGTGTACTGTGTCATGTGGTGGTGAACTGTGTCATGTGGTGGTGAACTGTGTCATGTGGTGGTGAACTGTGTCATGTGGTGGTGAACTGTGTCATGTGGTGGTGAACTGTGTCATGTGGTGGTGAACTGTGTCATGTGGTGGTGAACTGTGTCATGTGGTGGTGAACTGTGTCATGTGGCGGTGAACTGTGTCATGTGGTGGTGAACTGTGTCATGTGGTGGTGAACTGTGTCATGTGGTGGTGAACTGTGTCATGTGGTGGTGAACTGTGTCATGTGGTGGTGAACTGTGTCATGTGGCGGTGAACTGTGTCATGTGGTGGTGAACTGTGTCATGTGGCGGTGAACTGTGTCATGTGGTTGTGAACTGTGTCATGTGGTGGTGAACTCTGTCATGTTGTGGTGAACTGTGTCATGTGGTGGTGAACTGTGTCATGTGGTGGTGAACTGTGTCATGTAGTGGTGAACTGTGTCATGTGGTGGTGAACTGTGTCATGTGGTGGGGAACTCTGTCATGTGGTGGTGAACTGTGTCATGTGGTGGTGAACTGTGTCATGTGGTGGTGAACTGTGTCATGTGGTGGTGAACTGTGTCATGTGGTGGTGAACTGTGTCATGTGGTGGTGAACTGTGTCATATGGTGGTGAACTGTGTCATGTGGTGGTGAACTGTGTCATGTGGTGGTGAACTGTGTCATGTGGTGGTGAACTGTGTCATGTGGTGATGAACTGTGTCATGTGGTGGTGAACTGTGTCATGTGGTGGTGAACTGTGTCATGTGGTGGTGAACTGTGTCATGTGGTGGTGAACTGTGCCATGTGGTGATGAACTGTGTCATGTGGTGGTGAACTGTGTCATGTGGTGGTGAACTGTGTCATGTGGTGGTGAACTGTGTCATGTGGTGGTGAACTGTGTCATGTGGTGGTGAACTGTGTCATGTGGTGGAGAACTGTGTCATGTGGTGGTGAACTGTGTCATGTGGTGGTGTACTGTGTCATGTGGTGGTGAACTGTGTCATGTGGTGGTGAACTGTGTCATGTGGTGGTGAACTGTGTCATGTGGTGGTGAACTGTGTCATGTGGTGGTGAACTGTGTCATGTGGTGGTGAACTGTGTCATGTGGTGGTGAACTGTGTCATGTGGTGGTGAACTGTGTCATGTGGTGGTGAACTGTGTCATGTGGTGGTGAACTGTGTCATGTGGTTGTGAACTGTGTCATGTGGTGGTGAACTGTGTCATGTGGTGGTGAACTGTGTCATGTGGTGGTGAACTGTGTCATGTGGTGGTGAACTGTGTCATGTGGTGGTGAACTGTGTCATGTGGTGGTGAACTGTGTCATGTGGTTGTGAACTGTGTCATGTGGTGGTGAACTGTGTCATGTGGTGGTGAACTGTGTCATGTGGTGGAGAACTGTGTCCTGTGGTGGTGAACTGTGTCATGTGGTGGTGTACTGTGTCATGTGGTGGTGAACTGTGTCATGTGGTGGTGAACTGTGTCATGTGGTGGTGAACTGTGTCATGAGGTGGTGAACTGTGTCATATGGTGGTGAACTGTGTCATGTGGTGGTGAACTGTGTCATGTGGTGGTGAACTGTGTCATGTGGTGGAGAACTGTGTCATGTGGTGGTGAACTGTGTCATGTGGTGGTGAACTGTATCATGTGGTGGTGAACTGTGTCATGTGGTGGTGAACTGTGTCATGTGGTGGTGAACTGTGTCATGTGGTGGTGAACTGTGTCATGTGGTGGTGAACTGTGTCATGTGGTGGTGAACTGTATCATGTGGTGGTGAACTGTGTCATGTGGTGGTGAACTGTGTCATGTGGTGGTGAACTGTGTCATGTGGTGGTGAACTGTGTCATGTGGTGGAGAACTGTGTCATGTGGTGGTGAACTGTGTCATGTGGTGGTGAACTGTATCATGTGGTGGTGAACTGTGTCATGTGGTGGTGAACTGTATCATGTGGTGGTGAACTGTGTCATGTGGTGGTGAACTGTGTCATGTGGAGGTGAACTGTGTCATGTGGTGGTGAACTGTATCATGTGGTGGTGAACTGTGTCATGTGGTGGTGAACTGTATCATGTGGTGGTGAACTGTGTCATGTGGTGGAGAACTGTGTCATGTGGTGGTGAACTGTGTCATGTGGTGGTGAACTGTGTCATGTGGTGGTGAACTGTGTCATGTGGTGAACTGTGTCATGTGGTGGTGATCTGTGTCATGTGGTGGTGAACTGTGTCATGTGGTGGTGAACTGTGTCATGTGGTGGAGAACTGTGTCATTTGGTGGTGAACTGTGTCATGTGGTGGTGAACTGTATCATGTGGTGAACTGTGTCATGTGGTGGTGAACTGTGTCATGTGGTAGTGAACTGTGTCATGTGGTGAACTGTGTCATGTGGTGGAGAACTGTGTCATGTGGTGGTGAACTGTGTCATGTGGTGGTGAACTGTGTCATGTGGTGGTGAACTGTGTCATGTGGTGGTGAACTCTGTCATGTGGTGGTGAACTGTGTAATGTGGTGGTGAACTGTGTCATGTGGTGGTGAACTGTGTCATATGGTGGTGAACTGTGTCATGTGGTGGTGAACTGTGTAATGTGGTGGTGAACTGTGTCATGTGGTGGTGAACTGTGTCATGTGGTGGTGAACTGTGTCATGTGGTGGTGAACTGTGTCATGTAGTGGTGAACTGTGTCATGTGGTGGAGAACTGTGTCATGTGGTGAACTGTGTCATGTGGTGGTGAACTGTGTCATGTGGTGGTGAACTGTGTCATATGGTGGTGAGCTGTGTCATGTGGTGGTGAACTGTGTCATGTGGTGAACTGTGTCATGTGGTGGTGAAATGTGTCATGTGGTGGTGAACTGTGTCATGTGGTGGTGAACTGTGTCATGTGGCGGTGAACTGTATCATGTGGTGGTGAACTGTGTCATGTGGTGGTGAACTGTGTCATGTGGTGAACTGTGTCATGTGGTGGTGATCTGTGTCATGTGGTGGTGAACTGTGTCATGTGGTGGTGAACTGTGTCATGTGGTGGAGAACTGTGTCATGTGGTGGTGAACTGTGTCATGTGGTGGTGAACTGTATCATGTGGTGAACTGTGTCATGTGGTGGTGAACTGTGTCATGTGGTAGTGAACTGTGTCATGTGGTGAACTGTGTCATGTGGTGGAGAACTGTGTCATGTGGTGGTGAACTGTGTCATGTGGTGGTGAACTGTGTCATGTGGTGGTGAACTGTGTCATGTGGTGGTGAACTGTGTCATGTGGTGGTGAACTGTGTCATGTGGTGGGGAACTGTGTCATGTGGTGGTGAACTGTGTCATGTGGTGGTGAACTGTGTCATGTGGTGGTGAACTGTGTCATGTGGTGGTGAACTGTGTCATGTGGTGGTGAACTGTGTCATGTGGTGGTGAACTGTGTCATTTGGTGGTGAACTGTGTCATGTGGTGGTGAACTGTGTCATGTGGTGGTGAACTGTGTCATGTGGTGGTGAACTGTGTCATGTGGTGATGAACTGTGTCATGTGGTGGTGAACTGTGTCATGTGGTGGTGAACTGTGTCATGTGGTGGTGAACTGTGTCATGTGGTGGTGAACTGTGCCATGTGGTGATGAACTGTGTCATGTGGTGGTGAACTGTGTCATGTGGTGGTGAACTGTGTCATGTGGTGGTGAACTGTGTCATGTGGTGGTGAACTGTGTCATGTGGTGGTGAACTGTGTCATGTGGTGGAGAACTGTGTCATGTGGTGGTGAACTGTGTCATGTGGTGGTGTACTGTGTCATGTGGTGGTGAACTGTGTCATGTGGTGGTGAACTGTGTCATGTGGTGGTGAACTGTGTCATGTGGTGGTGAACTGTGTCATGTGGTGGTGAACTGTGTCATGTGGTGGTGAACTGTGTCATGTGGTGGTGAACTGTGTCATGTGGTGGTGAACTGTGTCATGTGGTTGTGAACTGTGTCATGTGGTGGTGAACTGTGTCATGTGGTGGTGAACTGTGTCATGTGGTGGTGAACTGTGTCATGTGGTGGTGAACTGTGTCATGTGGTGGTGAACTGTGTCATGTGGTGGTGAACTGTGTCATGTGGTGGTGAACTGTGTCATGTGGTGGTGAACTGTGTCATGTGGTGGTGAACTGTGTCATGTGGTGGTGAACTGTGTCATGTGGTGGAGAACTGTGTCCTGTGGTGGTGAACTGTGTCATGTGGTGGTGTACTGTGTCATGTGGTGGTGAACTGTGTCATGTGGTGGTGAACTGTGTCATGTGGTGGTGAACTGTGTCATGTGGTGGTGAACTGTGTCATGTGGTGGTGAACTGTATCATGTGGTGGTGAACTGTGTCATGTGGTGGTGAACTGTGTCATGTGGTGGTGAACTGTGTCATGTGGTGGAGAACTGTGTCATGTGGTGGTGAACTGTGTCATGTGGTGGTGAACTGTATCATGTGGTGGTGAACTGTGTCATGTGGTGGTGAACTGTGTCATGTGGTGGTGAACTGTGTCATGTGGTGGTGAACTGTGTCATGTGGTGGAGAACTGTGTCATGTGGTGGTGAACTGTGTCATGTGGTGGTGAACTGTATCATGTGGTGGTGAACTGTGTCATGTGGTGGTGAACTGTATCATGTGGTGGTGAACTGTGTCATGTGGTGGTGAACTGTGTCATGTGGAGGTGAACTGTGTCATGTGGTGGTGAACTGTATCATGTGGTGGTGAACTGTGTCATGTGGTGGTGAACTGTATCATGTGGTGGTGAACTGTGTCATGTGGTGGAGAACTGTGTCATGTGGTGGTGAACTGTGTCATGTGGTGATGAACTGTGTCATGTGGTGAACTGTGTCATGTGGTGGTGATCTGTGTCATGTGGTGGTGAACTGTGTCATGTGGTGGTGAACTGTGTCATGTGGTGGAGAACTGTGTCATGTGGTGGTGAACTGTGTCATGTGGTGGTGAACTGTATCATGTGGTGAACTGTGTCATGTGGTGGTGAACTGTGTCATGTGGTAGTGAACTGTGTCATGTGGTGAACTGTGTCATGTGGTGGAGAACTGTGTCATGTGGTGGTGAACTGTGTCATGTGGTGATGAACTGTGTCATGTGGTGAACTGTGTCATGTGGTGGTGATCTGTGTCATGTGGTGGTGAACTGTGTCATGTGGTGGTGAACTGTGTCATGTGGTGGAGAACTGTGTCATGTGGTGGTGAACTGTGTCATGTGGTGGTGAACTGTATCATGTGGTGAACTGTGTCATGTGGTGGTGAACTGTGTCATGTGGTAGTGAACTGTGTCATGTGGTGAACTGTGTCATGTGGTGGAGAACTGTGTCATGTGGTGGTGAACTGTGTCATGTGGTGGTGAACTGTGTCATGTGGTGGTGAACTGTGTCATGTGGTGGTGAACTCTGTCATGTGGTGGTGAACTGTGTAATGTGGTGGTGAACTGTGTCATGTGGTGGTGAACTGTGTCATATGGTGGTGAACTGTGTCATGTGGTGGTGAACTGTGTAATGTGGTGGTGAACTGTGTCATGTGGTGGTGAACTGTGTCATGTGGTGGTGAACTGTGTCATGTGGTGGTGAACTGTGTCATGTAGTGGTGAACTGTGTCATGTGGTGGAGAACTGTGTCATGTGGTGAACTGTGTCATGTGGTGGTGAACTGTGTCATGTGGTGGTGAACTGTGTCATATGGTGGTGAGCTGTGTCATGTGGTGGTGAACTGTGTCATGTGGTGAACTGTGTCATGTGGTGGTGAAATGTGTCATGTGGTGGTGAACTGTGTCATGTGGTGGTGAACTCTGTCATGTGGCGGTGAACTGTATCATGTGGTGGTGAACTGTGCCATGTGGTGGTGAACTGTGTCATGTGGTGGTGAACTGTGTCATGTGGTGGTGAACTGTGTCATGTGGTGGTGAACTGTCTCATGTGGTGGTGAACTGTGTCATGTGGCGGTGAACTGTGTCATGTGGTGGTGAACTGCGTCATGAGGCGGTGAACTTTGTCATGTGTTGGTGAAATGTGTCATGTGGTGGTGAACTGTTTCATGTGGTAGTGAACTGTGTCATGTGATGGTGAACTGTGTCATGTGGTGGTGAATTGTCATGTGGTGGTGAACTGTGTCATGTGGTAGTGAACTATGTCAGGTGGTGGTGAACTGTGTCATGTGGTGGTGAACTGTGCCATGTGGTGGTGAACTGTGTCATGTGGTGGTGAACTGCGTCATGTGGTGGTGAACTCTGTCTTTGTGTGATGAACTGTGTCATGTGGTGGTCTGTGTCATGTGGTGGTGTACTGTCATGTGTTGGCGAACTGTGTCATGTGGTGGTGTACTGTCATGTGGTGGTGAACTGTGTCATGTGGTGGTGAACTGTGTCATGTGGTAGTTAAATGTGTCAAGTGGTCGTGAACTCTGTCATGTTGTGGTGAAATGTGTCATGTGGTGGTGGTGAACTCTGTCATGTTCACCAACATTATCCCTCGCAACATTATCCCTCACAAAAGTTATCACTCACCAACAATGTCACTCACCAACATTGTCACTCACCAATATTTTCTCTCACCAACATTATCACTCACCAACATTATCACTCACCAACATTGTCACTCACCAACATTTTCTTTCACCAACATTATCTCTCACCATCATTGTTCCTCACCAACATTATCCCTTACCAACATTATACCTCACCAACATTATCACTCACCAACATTATCACTCACCAACTTTGTCACTCACCAACATTTTCTCTCACCAATATTATCACTCACCAACATTATCCCTCCTCACAAGCATTATCACTCACCAACATTATCACTCACCAACATTATCACTCACCAACATTATCACTCACCAACATTATCACGCCCCAGCCTTATCACTCACCAACATTATAACTCACCAACATTATCACTCCCCAACCTTATTACTCACCAACATTATCACTCACCAACATTATCACTCACCAACATTATCACTCACCAACATTATCACGCCCCAACCTTGTCACTCACCAACATTATCACTCACCAACATTATCACTCCCCAACCTTATTACTCACCAACATTATCACTCACCAACATTATCACTCACCAACATTATCACTCACCTACATTATCACGCCCCAACCTTGTCACTCACCAACATTATCACTCACCAACATTATCTCTCATCAACATTATCACTCCCCAACCTTATCACTCACCAACATTATCACTCACCAACATTATCACTCACCAACATTATCACTCACCAACATTATCACGCCCCAGCCTTATCACTCACCAACATTATAACTCATCAACCTTGTCACTCACCAACATTATCACTCCCCAACCTTATTACTCACCAACATTATCACTCACCAACATTATCACTCACCAACATTATCACTCACCAACATTATCACTCACCAAAATTATCACGCTCCAACCTTGTCACTCACCAACATTATCACTCATCAACATTGTCACTCACCAACATTATCACTCACCATCATTATCACTTACCAACATTACCACTCACCAACAATATTACTCACCAGCATTATCTCTCACCAACATTATCCCTCACCAACATTATCACTCACCAATAATATCACTCACCAACATTGTCACTCCCCGACCTCATCACTCACCAACATTATCACTCACCAACATTATCACTCACCATCATTATCACTTACCAACTTTACCACTCACAACAGTATCACTCACCAACATTATCTCTCACCAACATTATCCCTCACCAACATTATCACTCACCAACAATATCACTCACCAGCATTATCACTCACCAACATTGTCACTCACCAATATTTTCTCTCACCAACATTATCACTTATCAACATTATTCCTCACCAACATTAACCCTTACCAACATTATCACTCACCAACGTTGTCACTCACCAACATTTTCTCTCACCAACATTATCACTCACCAACATTATTCCTCACCAACATTAACCCTTACCAACATTATCTCTCACCAACATTATCACTCACCAACATTGTCACTCACCAACATTTTCTCTCACCAACATTATCACTCACCAACATTATCACTCACGAACATTATTCCTCACCAACATTAACCCTTTCCAACATTATCCCTCACCAACATTATCACTCACCAAAATTGTCACTCACCAACATTTTCTCTCACCAACATTATCACTCACCAACCTCATCACTCACCAACATTATCCCTCACCAACATTATCCCCCACAAGCGTTATCACTCACCAGCATTATCACTCACCAACATTGTCACTCACCAATATTTTCTCTCACCAACATTATCACTTATCAACATTATCACTCACCAACATTGTCACTCACCAACATTATCTCTCACCAACTTTATCACTCACCAAAATTGTCATTCACCAACATTTTCTCTCACCAACATTTTCTCTCACCAACATTATAACTCACCAACGTTATCCGTCTCCAACATTATCACTCACCAATATTATCACTCACCAACATTGACACTATCATTGCCACTCACCAACATTGTCACTCACCAACATTATCACTCACCAACATTATCACTCACCAACATTATCACTCACCAACATTATCACTCACCAACATTATCACTCACCAACATTATCACTCACCAACATTATCTCTCGCCAACATTGTCTCTCACCAACATTATCCCTCACCAACAGTGACAAACAATAACATAAAGGATGGGATGCTTCTTTGCTGGTGCTCCACCAACCATAACACCAACACTCAGGTTTGTGTTACAACACGCCTTTTGAGTAATGATTTTCAAATGCTCCCCAATGCGCGATTAATTTCTATAATGGCCGTGTACATCACTGTATGTTTGTGTGTGTGTGTGTGCTTTTTTTTGTATGAAAGAGATAGATAGATAAAGAGAGAGAGAGAGAAAGATAGAGATAGAGTGAGAAAGAGTTAGACCTATCTAGCATGGGCCAGTAGGCAACTACAGTGATGATTTTCTTAGACTTTCCTTGTCTAGTGCTTCATCACTTAGTGAAGGGAGAAGCAAGTGAATATTCATTGAGTTCCAGGTCCAGCCAGTTAGCTGGTCCAACCAGCCTTGTGTCCCAGCCGGCTGGGACGCCACTCACGTGCTCTTCTCTAAATCCAATTGAGGGGACGAATTAAGTAAGTTAAATCTAACTTTTATTCCTGGCATATGAGACCATGAAATGCCTTTCTAAGTTTTACGCTTAAAATAGTTTAGAAGAGAAAGAGACAGAAATAACAAGAGACTTTTCGGTATAACTAGAGACCATCCTCAGTTGTATGGAGAATCATTAATGTGATGTAATTTCAGTACTCTGAAAAAGAATTAATGAATGTTTCCTGTTATATTTGACAAACCATTAAAGTAAACCTTAGGCCTCCGAGAACGTCATGTTAGGCCGCCCGACCTTGGTGGATTTTATGGCGTTAGATTAACGGGCATAACAGAATGTGGGGGATAGAACTCGTTTAGCAACAGAGTTGTAGGTGCGTAAGCACGCTAACTGGTGGAGTCATTGATCATAGCCCAGTAGGCCTACTGCAGTGCTCCTTCTCTTCGTGTGCATTTGTTTCCATCTACAAACAGTGCATGATGTAGTGAGAAAGGAAGATATAAAAAAATCTTTCAGTTGACGTTGCACACAGTGGCTCCTGCTAGCATTACTCAGTGAAGGCTGCTCCTTCCTATTGTAACCACCACAGTACAAAGGTCGTACAGTACTTACTTTCATGTACTCTATGGTGGTGATTGTTATTATTAGTAGTGTTGGTAGCTGTTGTTATTCGTTACTGTTAATGCAAAACAACCACAGAAGAAATTAGTCTCTAGGTCTTTCATTTTGCAATCAATATGTCATCAGGAGCTAGTAATGTTGCAGTAAAAGAGTAGGAAATCTGGGAAGGTTTATGTGAATGGCTCCCCGGGAGAGCCATTCACATAAACGGATCATCCTGGGTTTCCTACTCAATTTCTGCAACATTGGAAGTTCCTGATGATGTGATGGTTGCCACACGAGAGGCCTAGAGCTATCATTCAACTCCCCTTGTGGTTGTTTTGCACCTGGCGTTATTGTTAACGGTGGATGTCTATGATGCTACAAGTGGATGATTGTCTCATGAACAAACAATATTGGTCAGCCAAAAAGTGCGGCTTTAAATAATTTAAATAAAAGCAACATTCCCATTGGTATGCAAAAATACGTCCACCGATAACAGCATCGTTTATCATATTAATCTTTCCGGCTGTTATTAAGACTTTTATAAGTATTTAAGCCTTTAGAGTGGTGCATAAAACCTCCTAACTATAATTGCCTAACTAAAAAGCTTTTACCACGCCAGACCATAATATTAACATGCCGGCGACCAGGTCACGGAATATGTCGAGAACTGTGGACCAGCTGACCTGACGTAAGTGAGAGAGAGAGAGAGACAGAGAGAGAGAGAGAGAGAGAGAGAGAGAGAGAGAGAGAGACAGAGACAGAGAGAGACAGAGAGCACTATAATCAACGTTGTACTGAAAGGTATAGTTTCAGTCCAGCTACCTCTGCTTCAGTCTAGATAGCTGAGGCAAGGGAAGTATAGCAGAGGGCTCTTGTTTTCCCCTTCACGCCTAACCTGTTGGCTAGAAACAGTGGCCATAAAAAGAATTATAAGAAAACCTGCTTAGACATACAACAGGCAATGATGGCCTTCTCGGCCAGGACCCAGACCAGACCTCCTAGTGAAAGTAGAGGTATGATATCAACCTCTACAGAAACAAATGTTACAACAACAATTACTCCTACCACTACTACTACCACTACTACTACTACTACTACTACTACTTCTACTACTCTACTCTACTCACTTACTTTACTCTACTACTACTACTACTACTTCTACCACCACTACTACCACCGCTACTACTACCATACACTCTACCACCACCACCACCACTCCCCACCACCACCACCACCACCACCGCATACCACCACCACCACTTCCCCACCACTCTACTCATCACCACCACCACCGCCACCACCACCACCACCACCCCTCCCACCACCCCACCACCACCACTCCCCACCACCACCACCACTCCCACCACCACCTCCCACTCCACCACCACTCCCACTCCCACCACCACCACCACCACCGCACCACCACCACCACCACCACTCACCACTCCCACCACCACCACACTCACCACTTTACCACTCCCCACCACTCCACCACTCACCCCACCACCACCACCACTCCCACTCCACCACCACCACCACCACCCACTACCACCACTCCCACTCCCACCACCACCACCACCACCACCACTCAACTACCCACTCCCACCACCACCACTCCCACCACCACTCCACTCCCACTCCCACCTCACCACCACCGCCACACCACCACCACTACCACTCCCACCACCCTACCACCACCACTCCAACCACCACCACCACCACTCTACCACCACCACCACCACCACTGCCGCCACCACCACCACACCACTCCCACCACCCACCACCACCACTCCCACCACCACCATTACCACCACCCCACCACCACCACACTACCACCACCGCCACCACCACCGATACCGCCACCGCCACCACCGCCACCACCACCATTGCCACCACCACCACCACCGCCGCCACCACCACCACCACCACCACACACCACCACTACCACCACCACCACCACCGCCACCAACACCACCACCACCACCACCACCACCACCACACCACCGCCACCACCACCACCACCAGCACCACCGCCACCACCACCACCACCGCCGCCACCACACCACCACCACCACCACCACTACCACCGCCACCACCACCGCCACCACCACCACCACCAGCCCCACCACCACCACCACCACCGCCGCCACCACCACCACCACCACCACCACCACCACCGCCACACCACCACCACCAGCACCGCCACCACCACCACCACCACCACCGGGCCGCTGCCACCACCACCACCACCACCACCACCACCATCACCACCACCGCCACCACCACCGCCACCACCACCATCACCACCACCACCACCGCCACCAGCACCACCACCACCACACCACCACCACCTGCCGCCACCACTACCACCACCACACCACACCACCACCACCACCACCGCCGCCACCACCTACCACCACCACCACCACTACCTCCACCACCTGCCACCACCACCACCACCATCCGCCGCCTACCACCACCACCACCACCACCACCGCCGCCGCCACCGCCACCACCGCCACCACCACCACCACCACCCACCACCGCCGCCACTACTACCTCACCACCACCACCACCTCACTGCACCACTACCACCACACCACTACTACTACTACCCCTACTGCTACTACTACTACGACTACTACTAGTACTACTACTACTACTGCTGCTGCTGCAGCGGAAGATCTGTGGTCAACCTGCCATCTTGAATTCAGTGACAGTGTTCAGATGAAAATTAGGACGATGTTAACCAAAATTGGTAAATTATTAGTCTTGGCGAAGACCTAATAAAGTAGCCGAGATATGCAATAAGGTCGATTTTGTAACCGAAGTTAGTAGTTAACTAAATTATATATATATATATATATATATATATATATATATATATATATATATATATATATATATATATATATATATATATATATATATATATATATATATATATATATATATATATATATATATATATATATATATATATATATATATATATATATATAATATATGTATATATATAATATATATATATATATATATATGTCGTGCCGAATAGGCCGAACTTGCGATCTTGGCTTAAATAGCAACGCTCATCTTGCCATATAGGACAAATGAAAATTTGTGTATGCAATAATTTCGCCAAAATCATTCTGAACGTTACGAAAAAAAATATATTTCACTGTGTTTGTTTAGTATTAAATTATTGTAAACAAATCTAAAATATATTTAGTTGGGTTAGGCTAAAATAAATTGCGCTTGTTATAATAAGGTTAGGTAAGTTTTCTAAGTTCCTTTTGGTGAAAAATTATAAATTTTTACATAAACATTAATGAAAAGAATATATCTTTAAACGTATAAGAGAAAATTTTAGAAAGGACTTAATTTTAAATGAGTTCTTGCTAATTGACCAGTTTTACATATTCGGCACGACATATATATAATATATATATATATAATATATGTATATATATATATATATATATATATATATATATATATATATATATATATATATATATATATATATATATATATATATATATATATATATATATATATATATATATATGTCGTGCCGAATAGGCAGAACTTGCGATCTTGGCTTAAATATCAACGCTCATCTTGCCGTATAGGACAAGTGAAAATTTGTGTATGCACTAATTTCGCCAAAATCATTCTGAGCCTAACGCTAATAATATATTTCACTGTGTTTGTTTAGTGTTAAATTACTGTAAACAAATCTAAAATATATTTTGTTGGGTTAGGCTAAAATAAATTACGCTTGTTATAATAAGGTTAGGTAAGTTTTCTAAGTTCCTTTTGGTGCTAAATTTTAAATTTTTACATCAACATTAATGAAAAAAATATATCTTTAAACGTATAAGAGAAAATTTTAGAAAGGACTTAATTTTAAATGAGTTCTTGCTAATTTTTTTTATATTTTATTAATAAAATCCATACAACAAATATAAATCAAAATGAGAAAGCGTTACCAGGACTGCTATCCAACAAACAATATTACATACACACATCAGTATTCTGTGTAAAAGCAAAACCCCTTCCCAATTCCTAGGATACAGACCAAGACGTATAATATCAACAAAACATAATGGAGCTACCCTGCAAAACGAAGCTATCCCATGGTTACCAAAAAAAAAAAAAAAAAAAAAAAAAAAAAAAAAAAAAAAAAAAAAAAAAAAAAAAAAAAAAAAAAAAAAAAAAAAAAAAAAAAGAAAATCCACGATATTGTAAAAATCTGTGTCTGCATAATACACTGGAAATACTCGTACTGCTTACAATAATGCATGGCATAAACAATAGAATACAACTGACGTAATACACAGAAACTTTTACTATGGTTATCCTAAAGCAGTCATCCATCACCCCCCCCTCCCCCCCTCCCCGGCAGGATCCCACTTCACCCCACCAATTTATTCCCTACTACTAAATCTGCTTTCTACCGATCCATACCTTGCAACAAAAGTGGAATAGTCAATATCATCAGTAAGATATCAAGAGGCATGTATATACAGTACTTGGCACAATAATGGACCACTCTAAGAAGACCGCATCATATAAAGTATAGCACAACATAGGAAAGAAGTGTTTTTGAACAAACATTTTAAGACTATTACCCACTTAAAACTTCTATATAAAGCATCTCGTTACACACCATACCAATAATTAAAACACAAATCTTCCAGCACACACTTTACGACTCGCAGGTCGCATTACATACATTGCTGTGACTCTTATGTACTGACTTAGTAAAACCAGTACTAACAGGTGCACACACAATACATCTCAAAAACAATTGCATTACAAAACTCCAAACAATTCACGCTATATGTAACTAACACCAACCTGGGAAATTAGAAAATTTTGTAAAACATAAACATTAAACACGGCGTAGCCTCTGTTGGTGACTTAGTGGTTCAGCATGACTCAGCATAAGAAAACCATACCGTGGTTCTGAGTACCACTCCCCCCCCTTTCTCAGACTATGATACTCAATCACGCCAGCAAGACACTATACCCCAGACCACACAAAGGTTCCCTTCCTTCACCCTACATTACACCCAGATTCACCATACACACCAAATAAAACATAGTCCAGACGCCAAAAAAAACTAACTCTTCTCTCCCCCCCCCCGGGAGACCAACCCCTAGGCTCCACTAAGGGATTATACCTACCCCCACCTCATTACTCCCGTAACGTTTCCATTGTTAGATTCCTATACCCCAACGAAAAAGCTCCCTCCCAGCATTGCCCATATACCTCTCTATTCCTACATTTCGTCCTATAAACGTGACACATCAGCGCCTTGACACGCATCGCACCCCTAAGCCCCCGCATACCCCATGACATATAAATAGTCAAGTACCAAATATGACACAGAACGTCGTACAGCATCCGAGCAATCTCCCATTTCAAGACTCAAAACTCTAAGCATCGACAAACCCCCCCCCCTCCCACTCGTCGGAGAACACCCTTGAACCAATCCCTAACCTTATGTAAACTGTCACAAAAGTATACCACATGAAACGCCGTTTCCGGCCACCCACACCACGCACAGGTCTGATCTTGGGTCATTCCCATAATGTACAATTGTGCCTTGGATGCCAAAATCCCGTGGAGGAATCGGTAACCAGTTTCCCTAACCCGTGGTTGTAAGTGCAATTTCTTGAACCCCTGCCATATAGTCTTCCAATGATATCCTGGGAAAACCTCAGCACCGATGACTTCTGCCGATGTTATACCTATATTATCTAGTTTACCTGCCTTAACTCTCACAGGGTTTTGTGAGGTCCTTCCCCACCCACCATCGTCGAACCTCCCTCATCACTGCATCAACTCTCACTCCCCTGACCCCACCCCTTGTTAGGAATTCCTGTCGTACATATATGCCCATTAGACGACTGTGTAGTGGTATTAGCCCCAAACCTCCCCGAGTTACGTGCGTCATAACTATGTCTTTCCCTAACCAATGCCTACGGTAACCCCAGATGAAATCCAAAGCCTTCCTCTGTAACCGCAACACATCGTCCGTCATCAATGGATAGACCGCTGAAACAAACCATAATTTACTATACACCAGTACGTTGACAACGATTACTCTTTGGTGTAATGTTACATCACCTGGTCTCCATCCTGCCATCCTACGAATTGCAGCTGTAACTACAATGGATGAATTAAATGCACGCGCCGCCTGTTCATCATTGCAAAAATGCACACTGCAGATCTTCATCCGCTCAACGGTTCTCCACCCATACTCCGTACCTAACGTCCCGCCCACCCAGGACCCCACCTCCAAAAGTTTGGATTTTTCTCTATTAATGCGCATGGAAGACTCATCGCTAAAAAACCTTATAACCTTATTTATGAACGCTAAACCATTCCTACTATGCACCAAGATGGTGGTATCGTCCACATAACCTAAAATTTCTACTGCTTCCTGCGCACAATCATCCCCGCCTACCCCACCCATTACCAATCTATAAAAGGGGTCCTGCAAACAGGCAAACAAAAGCTGCGAGAGGGGGCACCCCTGCCGCAGGCCCCACCCCATGCCTATCGCGGACCCCACCCTCCCATTAACCTGGACTCGTACCTGTGCCTCTGTATATAACATGCGTACCCACGCTACTATTTCTTCCCCGAAACCCTGCTTCAATAATATAGCTAATAATGTTTCCCTATCCACATTGTCAAAAGCCTTTTCCCAATCCAATCCTACGACTCCGCCTCCACTACAATCTTTCACGAAACTTTTGAGGCGTCGATGACCATCTCTCATAGATCGGCCAGGAATCCTGTATTGCCCTTCCCATATTACCTTGTCCAAAACTCGTTTCATCCGGTTTGCCAAAATACGCGCAAAGATCTTATAATCCGCCCCATCAATATGATGGGCCTATATGCCTCCAAAGATTCGCAGACCTCGACCTTTGGTACCAATACTACAACACCCAACCCCGCTTCACCGCCCATGCTACCTCTAGTTTTCATTGAATTGTAAAGTCGAACCAACATGTGTTTTAACAGTTCCCAATGAACTACATAAAAATCACCTGGTATCCCATCCCAACCAGGTGATTTCCTCATTGCCTGTCCCTGAACAGCCTTGGAAACCTCCTCCTCCGATATACAACCCTCCATGTCCTCTCGATCCACGTCTCTCAAATTTGCCACTATGCCACGCAGTAAAGCTTCCCTCGCCTCTCGATTCCCCTCTCTACCCTTCCATTTTCTCTCAAACCATTGGTCTGCATAGGTCCCTATGCTCTCAGCAGTAACTAGCCTTTGTCCTTCATGATAACCACCCAAGTCATCACCGACCACTACTGACAAAACTGTCGTCGCCATACGTCTCATTCTGAAACTACGCAGAACCCCAACAGAGGGTTTATCCCCCCAAAGCACCTCCTCAATCCCAGCTCGCACCCTCAAAGCCTGAAATTTATCATTCTGAATTTCCCGTAATTGACTATGTAGGCACTCTATTTCCGCTAGGTCATACCTCCCGCCTGTACCATAACAATCCCGCAGCTGTCCCTCTAAATACGTTTGCTTCTCATATCTATAACATGCCTCCTCCTTCCCTAACCGTCTATAAAAACCCTGTATTGCATGTTTCGCCTTTGAATGCCACCACTCTACAACACCCTCTATCCCATTCCCGTTATTCCAGAAGTCAACCCACCATAACCTGACACTTAATTTCTAATAACTAGTAAATACACGGATAGCGCCCTCCCACTCGAGTGTTACCAGAACACCACGGTGATCTGAGAAACCCAGATCAACACAATCGACCCTGCCACTACGGATTAAGTTGGTGATATAAACCCTGTCCAACCGCGCAGCGTAACCCCTTCTACAAAACGTATGTTCCACATTCCACCCGTCGCTACCCACAACATCCACTACACCAATCCCCTGCAATACCTCACGTAAAACCCTTAAATTACACCCCCCACCACGCGGTTCGACGTCTTTTTCCCGGATCACACAATTCCAATCACCTGCAACGACAGAAACTAAGGGTAGACTTCTGAGAAAATAAACCAAAACATCGCGTACAAAATCCTCTTTTACTCGTCGATTTGTTGTCGCTGGCATATATACTCCCACGAAACCCACCTGAATGTTCCCCCACGAACCCACCACACGCACAACCCGGCCCCCTCCGCCCCACTCCCATGCTACGAGCTTAAAAGGGCTGGTCTCCCTTATGCCTATCACAACCTCACCCTTGAGATTATCCGAATTTCCCGCATAGCACTTATACCCTTGCACACGTAATTCACTACCACACCGAAAATTGTGTTCCTGTATAAAAAAAAACGTCAACATTCATACGTCAGAGCGATACCTGTACCCAACGTCTCTTGACCACTGCTCTGAGGCCATTGACATTCATTGTTATACACTTGAACTCTCTGGTTAGGTTTTCTCATTTCGTTTTCCCATCACCTTTATACCTGACTTGGACTTGCCACTGCTGCACCTGCCCGTTTTCCCCACACTCCCACTTAACTTCTCTAAGGGGGGTCCCTTAACTCCCTTGGCTACGTCAGCCCACACCATTTTACCAGACCTTTGACCCGGTGTTAAGACATCGTCCTCCACATGTGTACTGGGTCTCTTACGTGACACTCCCTCATAGTCCATAAGCCCATCGCTGTCCGTTCTATGTACCTTGCCGTCCGTCACCACCACAAACGTAAAAGTCGTACGCCTTTCCTCACCGCCCACACGTCCCGCTAGACCATGGTCGACCACAGGCGACACCGCCAATGTAGGCGGTAAACCCTCTGTCGCCGGGCTATCGAGGATCCTCTGTAAGTCTTCAAAACTGGGCAGTATCAATGGCGTTTGTGCCTCCTCTTCCACCGGAGGTGACGCACTGTTCACGCACCCAATCGCCTCGATCTCCGACGCCGGTGGTAGCGTCGAGACGATCCCCTCTGCAGCATCTACTGCTTCACTCCACTTTACATCCGCTGGTAAAACCTGCAGCACGTCGTCCACCATTGTGGGCTTCTGATGGGCCAGCTCATCCTCCTCCATCGTATCTTTGGATGCAGTGTCTGTCAGGTCCGATCGTTGTTTCCCTCGTCGGTGCTCACAAGACGCCGCCATATGACCCGTTGCACCACATAGTCGGCACGTCCGAACCTGGCCCGGGTAGGTTACGTAGACCTGCGTCTGAAAATCCTCCAAATTGACAAACGAGGGAATTGGATGTCTCAATGTTATTTTCATAGAAAAAGAACCTGCGAGCATACCAGCATAAAAACCCTGGGACCAACGCCCAATTTGGACAGCTTGTACGGTGCCATAGCGCTCAAAAGTCCAACGGATGTCCACCTCGTCTGCCTCGAAGGGAATATTACGTAGACGAACCCACTTATAACTTGCCGATACATCACGCAGGCGCACCTCCAGACTAGCGTTGATGACAATCCGTTTTTCTTGAAAGGCATCCACAACACTCACATACGCAGCAGACGACACAAATTTCACAAATATTCTCGCGTTGCCGTTCAAAGAAATCCCATGTAAATCCTCAGGTGGGATTCCATATGTATCTCTTATCACAAGAGGTAGAATGACGTCAGCGGTGTCCTGGTATATTGCACCTTTCAACAATTCCACACAGACAGTGTTGACTCTTCTGCGCTCCGCCATCTTGAGAAAACAAAACCTCTCAATACAGACACCAGAGGGCACCAGCCGCACGCTCTGCGTCCGCCCTCACCAACAGCTGGGTGAGAACTGTTTTACATATTCGGCGCGACATATATATATGTATGTATATATATATATATATATATATATATATATATATATATATATATATATATATATATATATATATATATATATATATATATATATATATAAAGGACAAACATCCAGCCAGGGCTCCCAGTACCAACATTAACCTCCCTGACATTGCAGCAGGTGAAGAACATTTACCTTTACAGGACGCTGATGTGTATAAAGCTGCTATGTCATTTCCACGGGATTCAGCAGGAGGTTTCACCGGTTTAAGACCACAACACTTAAAACAAATGCTTAACCCAGCACTTGGAGATGTTTCAGAGCGGTTGTTGTCTGAACTCACCAAATTTTCCTTTGTGTGCCTGGCTGGCAGTGTCCTAGAGTCCATCAAACCCCTCTTCTTTGGTGCCTCACTGTGTGTCCCCCGGAAAAAGGATGGAGGAATCAGGCTCATTGCAGTGGGCAATACCCTTCGGCGCCTAGTCGCCAAGGCTGCAGTAAGAATGATGAGTCATGAGGCTGCTGCAATGCTGAAACCAACTCAGCTCTGTTTTGGTGTTCAACAAAACTGTGAAGCAGCTGCCCACGCAGCACGAGTGTATATCAGTAACATGATCAAATTGGACTTTGCCAACGATTTGAACTTAGTCAGATGGGATGCTGCTCTCCAAGTAGTTTCTAGAAACTTCCCTTCCCTCTATCCCTTTATAGAATCGTGTTATAGTGTGACTTCTAAACTATTGTTTGGGGACCATAAAACTGACTTGTGTGAGGGTGTGCAACACGGGGACTCTCTCTCCCCCTTTCTATTCTGTCTGGTCATCAAGGAAATCACAGAAGCACTTTCCAGTGAGCTCAATATCTGATTATTGGATGATGGTACCCTAGCTGGTACTACGGAATCTCTCCTAGAGAACATCAGAAAAATTAAAGACATGGGAGATAGCCTGGGCCTATTTTTAAACCCCACCAAATGTGAAACAGTTTCTGCCAATCGACAGATGATCCAGAATATTAGTGCTGTTTTACCAGGAGCACGAGCCATTGATCCAGCCAACAGCACTCTCCTTGGTGCTCCTCTTGTGAGCACATCCATCACAATGTAGGGCTACAGGGAAGAGCTGGTGATCACAGGGAGGAGTACAAGATCAGCAAGTACAGGGACATAAGCCAACAGTATCAATTTGTCCCAGTGGAATCAGAGACCTTGGGATCATGGGGAAAAATGCCTCACGTTTCCTTAAAGAACTGGGATCCAGACTCATCGAGACCACCAGGGACCCAAGGGCAGCCACTTTCATGTTCCAGCGCCTAAGAGTGGCCATCCAGAGGGGAAATGCATGCTGCATACTGGGCTCGTGTCCGGCTTCGGAGGAGCTGGAGGAGATTCATATCTTTGATATATTGTACCAATGTATTCATGTGTGTATTTTCTGTCACTGTATTCTGTCTATTAATAGAGTTCACATGTGACATAAGATATAGGGGGTGGTAGGAGAAGAAAATATTCAAACAGCTCCAGGAAGAACCTTGAGTTTTACCTGAGGTAGGTTTATTGTCTTCTCTGAGGATGAGTGTCCCCAGTAAAGTTCTAGAGGTGGTACCTCCCTATATATATATATATATATATATATATATATATATATATATATATATATATATATATATATATATATATATATATATATATATATATATATATATATATATATATATATATATATATATATATATATATGTATATTTTCTCCATGGGGAAGTGGAACAGATTTCTTCCATCGTAAGTCATACATTTCATAAGAGACGACTAAAACACCGGAAGCAAAGGGCTAGTAACTCTTTCTCCTGTATGTATTACTGAAGTTAAAAAGATAAACTTTTGTTTCTCTTTTTGTTTCACCTTGTTTCGGTGGGATACGGTCGATTTGCTGAAAGAAAGATTATATGTGTTGTCTCTGTCTGCAGTTCAACAGTCACTACAGTCTGATGGTTCAACTGTTAAGTCGCAGAAATGTTTTCTAGTTTATGGCTAATAAAACATCTTTGTTTCATCATTTCTGACAATATGTCTTTCTTGCCTGATGTGACTTAAACTTTGGTGCAGTTTAAGCCTCTGAGACCTAGAAAATTAGTCAGATTTTCTCTTCAAACTGTCAACTTTTATCGTAAGTTTGTATCTATCTTATCAGACATTAATGTCTTGTATTCCTGAGTATCTTATGAAGAAAGTTACAAAAAAAAAAAAACTTGGTTGCTCTGCAATAGAGCTGAAACATTTCACCAGGATCAAGTTAATTTTTTCTAATCTTCTTGTACTTAAACTTCTGACATAACTCAACCCTTTTGTTTCCATACCATTATTATTATTTTTATTATTATTATTATTATTATTATTATTATTATTATTATTATTATTATTATTATTATTATTATTATTATAAAAAGAAGCGCGAAACTACATGGGTCATACCAATACATCTGACACAGGACTGGGAGGCGTGTTGCTGTGTGTTCAAGATGACGTTCCATTTACGGTAACATTTGCTAGTGAATCGTTGCTTCTGAGTCAAATTATTCGACTGCTGAGAAAGATTATGCTGTTTTTTGCGCCATGAAATTGTCTTTATTTTTTTTTTGTGGGAACACCTTCTATTCTTCAACCAAACCCAAAACCACTGCTAAATTTAGGGATTTTTAAATGATCTAATAGCAGGTTTTTCTGATTGGCTTAGCCGGGTCTCGGATGGATGAGTTTGTACACTGATAATAGTAAATCAGTCCCCAGTATGTACATCATTGGCAAAATATGCTGACAATATGTATTTTATCAAGTTTTATTGAGAAGACATTTCATCCACCAGGTCGTCCATGGTGGACGAAACGTCTTCTCAGTAAGATGTCATAAACTTCATGTTGTGTCATACTAACGTAGTCTCTCTTATCCTTCTATTTTACTTTTGAAATTCCCCGAGACCAAGAATAGATAAGGTTGTTTTCTGAGGGAAATGGTAGAATGAGCATATTTTATTCTAAGCAGTTATATACACTGAGAGTAATGTCTCAGTGTATATAAACTGTGAATACAGTGGGTTTACACTGAGTTTCTTGTACTACCCATTTTAAAAATTAAAGTATTCTTGACTAATGGTAAGTAGGTTATACTGAGCCATAGTGACCCTCCTATCTGAGTAATTTATAGACTTTAAGTCCAGTTAAACAACCAATCATTTTCATGAAATGTGAAGTTGTTGTTAGGGCCTTCAGTTACTCAGAGATAGGCCTATGAATTGTTTGACTGTGTTTGTGACAATATTCCAATTTTCATGAAAAAAGTGGGAAAACAGAAATACTGGTTTTCATGAATGCCTCACACTATCGGGTTCAAACCTTCAACGTTGAAAATTTGAGAATACAACTTCTGAGAGGACTCAGACTTAAAGGACTGGTGAATTTTCGGATTTTGCTCTCGATGAGATAACTAGAGAATCCCTCTTCTGATTAGAATTTGCCATTTTTACTTAAGAAATAGAAATATTACTTTCAATGTAATAACTTGTCAATGACTTTTCTGATTGGCTCTAAATCTTCAGTATTGATGTTCTGACTGACAGAGTCCCATAGCAGGCAAAATGTTATTAAATAAAAAGCTTAATTATTTTATGGGTGTGATAAATCAGAGTGGAACGCTTAGTGTTGTCTTCATCGTCCCACACAAGTCTCCTTGCTTAGGCTGATTCATTACCTCAGGAAGGAATTCAATCCGTTTTGCAGGACTTGAGTATTGGAGGTGGGAAATACAGTGCCTGTACTTTGATGGATGGGTGGGGATGTTACAGTTCTGGAGGTGGAAAGTACAATGCCTGCCAACTACAGGAGGCGTGGGATGTCACAGTTCAGAGGGCCATCTGAACTGTGATGTCAACGACCTAAACGTTGGTTAAAAAAAACAGTTTTTGACATTTACTACCTATTCCACTGAGGGTTGAGTAGTTATGGCACTTGTGAAGGTTTCTTGGCGTCAATAGGAGCTGGAGTTTGTTTCGTGGGAATTAGCATCTCTGAGTTACTTATTACAAAGTTAATACAGTTACTGAGGATATTTTCCGCAATAATGATTGTAAGAATGAAACACTGTACAGTGATGTATGTTTTGGTCCGAGCAGGTACGTGTTACAACACTACCACCATCACTTACACTCCATCACTACCACAGCCACAACTACCACCACCACTACTAACGCTCCGTCTATCACCATCCCATCACTACCACACCCACCACACACCCAACTACCACCACGCACCTGCACCACCACAACCACCATCCTGCATCTGCAACATTTGCCTTGACAGATGAAGTGCAAGATTCAATTTGTGAGGACAGTGAGAGAGTACTGCACGATGCCCCACACTAGCATATACACGGTGAGAGAGAGAGAGCCCAGAGGAAGTCATACGGGGTCACACCACCACGTGGTTAGTGGTAGGGTGTCTCACTATCTTGGTCACACCTTCCTTCCTCAACTAACTACTTAACTGGGATTAAAGACTATCGACTCTGCGCTGGTCATTAAGGTTGCACGTAACCTGTTCACCACCAGTCAAGAGAACTTTATATAATATAATATATATACATATATATATATATATATATATATATATATATATATATATATATATATATATATATATATATATATATATATATATATATATATATCGTGCCGAATATATAAAACTGGTCAATTAGCAAGAACTCATTTAAAATTAAGTTCTTTCTGAAATTTTCTCTTATACGTTTAAAGATATATATTTTTTCATTAATGTTAATGTAAAAATGTATAATTTTGCACCAAAAGAATCTTAGAAAACTTACCTAACCTTATTATAACAAGAGCATTTTATTTTAGCCTAACCCAACTAAATATATTTTAAATACGTTTACAGTAATTTAGTACTAAACAAACACAATCAAATATATTTTTTTCATTAGGGTCAGAATGATTTTGGCGAAATTATTGCATACACAAATTTTCACTTGTCCTATATGGCAAGATTAGCGTTGCTATTTAAGCCAAGATCGCAAGTTCTGCCTATTCGGCACGACATATATATATATATATATATATATATATATATATATATATATATATATATATATATATATATATATATATATATATATATATATGTGTGTGTGTGTGTGTGTGTGTGTAGGTAGTAGGTTGGTAGACAGCAACCGCCCAGGGAGGTACTACCATCCTGCCAAATGAGTGTAAAACGAAAGCCTGTAATTGTTTTACATGATGGTAGGATTGCTGGTGTCCTTTTTTCTGTCTCATAAACATGCAAGATTTCAGGTACGTCTTGCTACTTCTGCTTACACTTAGGTCACACTACACATGTACAAGCATATATATACACACAACCCTCTGGGTTTTCTGCTATTTTCTTTCTAGTTCTTGTTCTTGTTTATTTCCTCTTATCTCCATGGGGAAGTGGAACAGAATTCTTCCTCCGTAAGCCATGCGTGTTGTAAGAGGCGACTAAAATGCCGGGAGCAAGGGGCTAGTAATCTCTTCTCCTGGGCCACCCTGCCTCGGTGGGATACGGCCGGTTTGTTGAAAGAAGAAGATATATATATATATATATATATATATATATATATATATATATATATATATATATATATATATATATATATATATATATATATATATATATATATATATATATATATATATATATATATATATATTAATTAATAGAATTTGGGAAGAATTTAATAATACACTGGACAAATAA
>NW_027199365.1:0-33006 GCF_038502225.1 Cherax quadricarinatus | reverse complement strand
GCACTGCCATCTCAGAAGAAGCGAAGCTGAGAGGGACGAGAGAATAAAGAAAGTGATGCTGTGGAAAGCTTTCTCTCTCTCTCTCTCTCTCTCTCTCTCTCTCTCTCTCTCTCTCTCATATTCCTGTGTTCCTCCCACTAGCCACAGCACGGGAGAGGCTATCATAATACAGTACACGAGAGGAATTAGACACGAGCGAAGAGGCGGGGCCAGGAGCTGTGACTAGACCCCAGAAACCACAAATTAGGTGAGTACAGATAGGTGAGTACATGTGCAATATCTGGGGTGTCCTCAGGCGAAGAAGAAGATAACCAAATAACGATTTTATCAATTCACCGCAGCGTTGACACAAGCAGACAGCAGAAGATGAAGTTATTCTGCTGTCTGTATGTATCAGCTCTGCCCGGAATAAACCGCTGATGGGCGAAACATCTCCAAAATCGAGATATCTAGGTGTTCCATATGTGTTTTACTCCACATCTTGTCGGTATTGTACACTCTGTTGTACACCATGCTGTGATAAGAACACCTGATATCATCTCAGCTACACTCCTGTGTTGAACACAACACCCGCGTCTCAACATCTGCAACACCTGAGGGCGGGCAGGCAATAATGACTCACTTCTGCCACCCCGGCATCAAGGTTTACAGTGTACTACCTCAGTATTATGGGTCTGGCGCCACCTAGAACACTGATAGCCTCTTAGAGACCTTTAGGCACCCCTCCCAGGCGCCTCCAGAATCTCCAGGACCCTCCAGGCACCTCCAGAACCCTCCAGGCACCCCTCCTACACAACTCTCCCAGACATCTCCAGGCTCTTCCAGGAGCCTCCAGGCACCTCCAGAACCCTCCAGGACCCTCCAGGGACCTCCAAAAACTTCCAGATACCTCCAGGACCCTCCAAAAATCCTCCAGGACCCTCCAGGCACTCCAGGAACCTCCAGGCACCTCCAGGATCCTCCAGGCACTACCTCCAGGACCCTCCATGCACCCCTCACAAGACAGAACAAATAGTAGACAGAGGGATAAAACACAAGACAGAGAGATAAAACACAAGACAGATAAAACACAAGACAGATAAAACACAAGACAGATAAAACACAAGACAGAGAGATAAAACACAAGACAGAGAGATAAAACACAAGACAGATAAAACACAAGACAGAGAGATAAAACACAAGACAGAGAGATAAAACACAAGACAGAGAGATAAAACACAAGACAGAGAGATAAAACACAAGACAGAGAGATAAAACACAAGACAGAGAGATAAAACACAAGACAGAGAGATAAAACACAAGACAGAGAGATAAAACACAAGACAGAGAGATAAAACACAAGACAGAGAGATAAAACACAAGACAGAGAGATAAAACACAAGACAGAGAGATAAAACACAAGACAGAGAGATAAAACACAAGACAGAGAGATAAAACACAAGACAGAGAGATAAAACACAAGACAGAGAGATAAAACACAAGACAGAGAGATAAAACACAAGACAGAGAGATAAAACACAAGACAGAGAGATAAAACACAAGACAGAGAGATAAAACACAAGACAGAGAGATAAAACACAAGACAGAGAGATAAAACACAAGACAGAGAGATAAAACACAAGACAGAGAGATAAAACACAAGACAGAGAGATAAAACACAAGACAGAGAGATAAAACACAAGACAGAGAGATAAAACACAAGACAGAGAGATAAAACACAAGACAGAGAGATAAAACACAAGACAGAGAGATAAAACACAAGACAGAGAGATAAAACACAAGACAGAGAGATAAAACACAAGACAGAGAGATAAAACACAAGACAGAGAGATAAAACACAAGACAGAGAGATAAAACACAAGACAGAGAGATAAAACACAAGACAGAGAGATAAAACACAAGACAGAGAGATAAAACACAAGACAGAGAGATAAAACACAAGACAGAGAGATAAAACACAAGACAGAGAGATAAAACACAAGACAGAGAGATAAAACACAAGACAGAGAGATAAAACACAAGACAGAGAGATAAAACACAAGACAGAGAGATAAAACACAAGACAGAGAGATAAAACACAAGACAGAGAGATAAAACACAAGACAGAGAGATAAAACACAAGACAGAGAGATAAAACACAAGACAGAGAGATAAAACACAAGACAGAGAGATAAAACACAAGACAGAGAGATAAAACACAAGACAGAGAGATAAAACACAAGACAGAGAGATAAAACACAAGACAGAGAGATAAAACACAAGACAGAGAGATAAAACACAAGACAGAGAGATAAAACACAAGACAGAGAGATAAAACACAAGACAGAGAGATAAAACACAAGACAGAGAGATAAAACACAAGACAGAGAGATAAAACACAAGACAGAGAGATAAAACACAAGACAGAGAGATAAAACACAAGACAGAGAGATAAAACACAAGACAGAGAGATAAAACACAAGACAGAGAGATAAAACACAAGACAGAGAGATAAAACACAAGACAGAGAGATAAAACACAAGACAGAGAGATAAAACACAAGACAGAGAGATAAAACACAAGACAGAGAGATAAAACACAAGACAGAGAGATAAAACACAAGACAGAGAGATAAAACACAAGACAGAGAGATAAAACACAAGACAGAGAGATAAAACACAAGACAGAGAGATAAAACACAAGACAGAGAGATAAAACACAAGACAGAGAGATAAAACACAAGACAGAGAGATAAAACACAAGACAGAGAGATAAAACACAAGACAGAGAGATAAAACACAAGACAGAGAGATAAAACACAAGACAGAGAGATAAAACACAAGACAGAGAGATAAAACACAAGACAGAGAGATAAAACACAAGACAGAGAGATAAAACACAAGACAGAGAGATAAAACACAAGACAGAGAGATAAAACACAAGACAGAGAGATAAAACACAAGACAGAGAGATAAAACACAAGACAGAGAGATAAAACACAAGACAGAGAGATAAAACACAAGACAGAGAGATAAAACACAAGACAGAGAGATAAAACACAAGACAGAGAGATAAAACACAAGACAGAGAGATAAAACACAAGACAGAGAGATAAAAACGGACGAGAATAAAGCATTAAAAGAAATTACATATCGAAATATTCCTTCCAAATTTCCTTTCCCCTCTCCCCCTCCCCTTCCCTCCCCTCCCCTCCCCTTCCCTCCCCTCCCCTCTTCCCCTCCCAGCCCCGCTCCCCCTATCCTCCCCTCTCCCAGCCCCCTTCCCAATTCCCCTCCCCGCCACTCCCCACTCTCCTCCCCTCCCCACCCCCCTCCCCTCCCCTCCCCAACTTTCCCTCACTTGACTTACCAACGAACAATTCAGTTAACAGTCGGGAACAATTTAGCCAAACTGGTCATTTAGGTGAAATGGAATTGTTTAACATATTATGACCTCCGCTTAGTAGTGACCTTTGTTGTACCAGTGACCTTTGTTGTACCAGTGACCTTTGTTGTACAGGTGACCTTTGTTGTACCAGTGACCTTTGTTGTACCAGTGACCTTTGTTGTACCAGTGACCTTTGTTGTACCAGTGACCTTTGTTGTACAGGTGACCTTTGTTGTACCAGTGACCTTTGTTGTACAGGTGACCTTTGTGGTGGTCTGTGGTGACCTTTGTGGTCTGTGGTGACCTTTATGTGGTCTGTGGTGACCTTTATATGATATGTGGTGACCTTCGTGGTGGTCTGTGGTGACCTTTGTGGTGGTATGTGGTGACCTTTGTGGTGGTCTGTGGTGACCTTTATATGATCTGTGGTGACCTTTGTGGTGGTCTGGGGTGACCTGTATGTGGTCTGTGGTGACCTTTGTGTGGTCTGTGGTGACCTTTATGTGGTCTGTGGTGACCTTTATGTGGTCTGTGGTGACCTTGTGTGGTCTGTGACCCTATGTGTGGTCTGTAGTGACCTTCGTGGTGGTCTGTGGTGACCTTGTGTGGTCCATCCTTCCATCTTTCCATTCGTTCCTGCTTCCATCGTGACACTCACGGATCAACTTGACTGTTTTGGTCACTCAGCGGTTGTAGTCACATAAACATATATTCAAAAACAAACAAGGATAAACTTAACAAACAAAAGCAACGAACATAAACACTTAGCACAAACAAATACTGCCACATCAAGTTAACATAGCCAGCAACAACTGTGAATGTGATAAGACTTCCCTAAATGTTCCCCGAGGTCCCTACAAGCACCTCGGTAATTATGGAAACTTTGACGAAGGAAGAAAGTCCTACACCACAGACAAGCTGTTGTAATGGGTTGCACAGTCAGCTACACGTCACTAGCTACACGGGGAGACAACAGGAGTAGCTGTAAACATGTGGATATAGAAGAGATAGTCTCCTGTCCCTTCCCCCCCCCCAGATCCTCAATCGACTGAGATTAGTGTCAAAGTGATGATTACTGTTGGAGGAGGAGGGGGAGGGTCAAACCTGTAAGTCGTGCCAAACTATAGGTTATCAGTCCGTTGGGCCCAACAGGCCCGCCATTGCCCAAGAATATATCTGTGGATATATTTCAGGTATTCACTAAGGCAAGAGTCTACTGTATAGTGGACTCGCTACAGCAGCCTTTGTCTCCGCATCTACACGTTCGTAGCCCGGGACGCCAGCATGACCCGGGACACCAAGACAACTGCACATCCTTGTGCCATAGCTGAAGACGCACCAAACACGCCGCCACACCTGGAGACGCACCAACCACGCCGCCACACCTGGAGATGCTCCAACCACGCCTGGATCTTCTTGTTCACAGGTGGACACTGAACCAGGGCAGACAGAGCCTTCTCATGCTCCAAGAAATAAGTTAAGGTCATCACCGTGACCCGAGACTCAAATGTCCCCATCCACTGCCTACTGATTCGTTTTTCCGTATTTCCATTTGTCCGTCCTTCCTGTCAATATCCTTCCTCCCTCTTTCAACTCCTCCCTCCCCCTCCCCCTCCCCCTCCCCCTCCCTCCTTCCCCATTCATTTCATCTCCTCCTAAGGTTTTAAAACACCATTTAGAGAAACTAGCCACTGCACCCAGGGCCTTACTCAGCACCCAGGGCCATCCTCAGCACCCAGGGCCATCCTCAGCACCCAGGGCCATCCTCAGCACCCAGGGCCATCCTCAGCACCCAGGGCCATCCTCAGCTGTCAATTTAGGAAACTGTGCTCTCACCCTCATGGATGACAGAGGACTGACCATCACTGCTCAAGCAGCCAAAGACCCCACCTCAAGCAACAAGGAACCCCACCTCAAGCAGCCAAGGGGACCCCACCTCAAGTAATCAGGGACCCACCTTGATATGACCGTTCTCACAGTGGGTGGCGTTTAAGACTCTGCCAACCTTGAAGCTCTTGAACCTCACCACGATCACATAATCATCCTTCAGAACCGGCTTGTTCACCCTGAACCGGTATAGGCACGACAGTGGACCGTAGCGGTTTTGTCGGGTCAGTTCCGGCGAGGAGACGTCCTCGTAAATATCCACCGTCTTGTTGCAGTTACCCCTCACACGGTCGTCTGTAAGGAAGAAATGTGCATTAATTAGGTGAATTACATCCTCACTCAGAATTTTTACTTAAAATTACTGCCACTAAAAATAATAATTATAATAAATAACATTAAGAATAAAATTACTGATTATAAATGGAATGAGCTCGTATCCCAGACAAACATTACACATTAATGCCCGTGTATCGTAGCTGCTTCGATGAATGACCTTAATACCAACTGTTGAGGGCATCGCCTACTTGTGACGACGCCTGCAGCTGCTGCACCACCTCTGATTCCAGCGTATAAGCATTCAGCCTCGGGCCTGCCGAGGCTGACCCCACAGATTACCTCGTTTACCAGTGCCTTTCTTGTACCTCTCTTCACACCCAATAACCATCACGCCTCTCACCACTACTACCACTATTCTCACCACCAAAACCACCATCCACCACCATCCACCACCACCACCACCTCACACCACCACCACCACCACCTCACACCACCACCCCGCAGACCCTCAACAATAACGCCATTAAAAATCACCGCTGATTTGTGCTCTCTTAATTGACATCGCGACACGACGAGATTGCGAAATGCGGCCGCAAATGGAATATTTTCTGAGGCTTATCGTTGCTGGAACACGCAATTCCACTTTCACGTTTATTAAGCTCCGCCTCTTGTGACGTAGTGGAGTGTTATGAACCAGTGGAATGACGGAGACTTGGAAGACACGGGGTGTAAGGACACGGGGTGTGAGGACACAGGGTGCGAGGATACGGGGTGCGAGGGCATGGGGTGCGTGAGAACACAGGATGTGAGGACATAGGGTGTAAGGACACGGGGTGTAAGGACACGGGGTGTAAGGACACGGGGTGTAAGGACACGGGGTGTAGGGACGCAGGGTGTAAGGACACGAGGTGTAAGAGCACGGGGTGTGAGGACACAGGGTGTAAGAACACGGGGGAGCGGGATACACACGCGAGAGCGGGAAGATAATACACACTAAGAATCAGACACAGCTTCCACGTTCCCAGGAATCATCCAAGATAAGTGTAAAAACCAGAGTTTTCCGAGGCATGAAGGAGTAGAGATGGCAGGAAGAGTGGGAGGAGGAGAAGGAAAGGTAGAGAGAAGATGAGAAGAGATAGAGCAGATATAAAGCGGAGAAGCCAAAGAAATGTGAGATGATGAGACTGAAGGGGAGGGGGGTGGAGATTTAAAATGGATTTTGGCAAGTCTGGGAAAAGAAAAATGACTGACGCTTGAAATAAAGCCCGAGAAAACTTTCTTAGCGTGGTAATTTGAGGCTGCTCACGTTTCCAGGGCAACCAGTGCCTTAATTCCACACTGGAAAGTGAATTCTCGGTCACCCTGGTTCCAGGAGCCAGGCGCGGCGGCCTCTGGAAGAGGCCCTAGGACCCTGATAGTGTGTGTGATTCCAGTTTCTAGGTGAGTGGAGAAGTTTCCGCCTTCCAGATGGTTGGAGATGGTTTCCATAAGCCAGAATCTTGCTTCCAGATTTGTGAAGACGATCTCAATGTCTCTCTTTCGCCATATCGGCGAAAGTGGCCTCAGAATATCCCTGGTTCTGGCTTAAGGCTTGCTGATTCTGATGAAATTTTGCAGATCTTGAGTCTTTTTGTATAGAACTCAAAATAAACACGACTAGGCTCCACGGCACTGAAGTTAGTTCCCCAGATGAATGAACGCAGCTATCCCAGAAATAAGGCATTTCCAGATCCCAGATACGTCGAGGGAATTCATGTTTCAGGCGATGTGATGGATATAGATTTGAAATGGATAGAAACAGGCAGGTGAAGGAAGTCTCTGGAGGTTCCAGAAGATTTTGAAATGATAGTTGGCTTCCGGATAGGTTAATATGATTTTAGGTCCATAATAGGCTGAAAGATTAGAGAAATGGGTCAATTTGGCTTGAAGGGTTTGAACAGAAGCTTCTAAATAAGTAAACAAACCAGGGTTATTACCAGTAGTTGATTCATAGACACTTTATTAGAGGAAGGTAAATCTCTATTATACGATGCTTCATCCACGGTGGACTTTATCATGTATGAAGACTGTGACACTAATGCAACATATGAGAATCTTTATTGAAGAAACGTTTCGCCACACAGTGGCTTCATCAGTCCACTACAAAGCAGAAAGGTGTAAGGAGAAGAGGAGTTTGAGGTAATCAGTCCCTCAGCTCTGGAATCAAAATTCTCCTCTCCTTACACCTTTCTACTTTGTATTGGACTGATGAAGCCACTGTCTGGCGAAACGTTTCTTCAATAGATTCCCATATGTTGCATTAGTGTCTCAGTCTTCAACTTATCGGTTTTCAAAACCATTTACCACACATTTATCAGGCATGTTTCAAGTGCCACTTTGGGTAAAACATATTATAATAAACACCTTTCCTACTCAAAACATCTGAAAAAAAATTACCACTTTCCGAGTCACAACATTGTGCATTTTAAAACGGCTTGCAAACCATACCACGGGTGAGGTTTGAACCCGCGGTCAGAGAGCCGTCATGTTGACGGTTTGCAAGTTCTGATAGGTGACAGTGGTTCCAGTTGTCATGGGTTCAGGTGTTTCAGGAACATAATGAGTTAAGGTTCCAGGTGGCTATACATGTTAAAAATTCCGGAGAGGTTAAGTTACTGGTTCTAAATAAATTAAAAATAAAACTGAATTCTGAGGCGATTTCAGCCTTCTAATTTAGTTTTGCAGCTATGGAATGTTAAGATTTTGAAATAGATTCAGGTTCAAAGTTTGTTCTTAGTTTAGATCTCTTTATGTCTCGATATTCTGTTTAAAAGTACACAAATAACCCGTACATAGGAGAGTGAAGCTCATGACTACTTCGATCATTTACAGGTCACACTAACACAACAGAGTGACGGAGGTATTATACCTAGGCGAGGGGGACAGGGATGAGTCAAACAGAGGAAGACAGAAAGTAGTGGTAATGGTAATCCTGGTAGTAGTAGTAGTAGAAAGTAGGGGGAGTCGTTATAGTGTCTCATCCTATGCAAATATTTCTGGTTTTAGAGCCCAGAGTGAAAGGTACATGTCAGCAATGGTTCCAGATTTAGAGAGCGGTACGAGGTTCCATTAGGCTTTAAGTAAGGAAATGTCTCCCTAGGTCCCAATGCTTTCAAGGTGTGAGAAAGGTACAGATGCGTGTATAACTTTCAAATCTTCAAGAGGGTCCTGGTTTCAGATAGTTTCACATTTGGAAGCGGGATCTGAGTTCCAGATGGCTTCAAGTTCTCAGGAAGTTAGTTTCAGTTTCCAGATAGTTGAAGGTGCACTTAAAGTTTCAAGGAGGAGCCTGCTCCGTGGGAGAGTCATGTCAGCTGGCGTCATAGTTGTGCTAGGCTCCTCACACAACCAATAACGTCCTGACTCAAATGAAGTTTCTTTTTTTCTTTCGATTCGTTGGCAATATTGGTGAAGGAAGAGGCGAGCTCTCCGCTGACAGGCGCAGCCTAGTTTACACTTCGTCTTATTTGCAGCGCGACCAGTAAGTCAATTGTGATATTGCCAACGCATCGCTTCTGCCACAGCTGTCCAGCATGGCACGCATGTTTTCTTTTACAAAATATTTTTTTTGGGGGGAAGGGTGATAGAGAAAAATGCACATGAGTTTAACAAGACATTATTTAATCAAGTACGGTGAAATTCTCACTCTCGTCACGTCTCTATCAAACAACGCCTTCACCACCACCTGTCACCCTTCTTCATCTTTGCTCACCCTGGCCACTACTACTTCCCCCTCACCCTGGCCACTACTCCTCCCTCACCCTGGCCACTACTACTTCCCCTCACCCTGGCCACTACTCCTCCCTCACCCTGGCCACTACTACTTCTCCCTCACCCTGGCCACCACTACTCCCTCACCCTGGCCACTACTCCTCCCTCACCCTGGCCACTACTACTTCTCCCTCACCCTGGCCACCACTACTCCTCCCTCACCCTGGCCACTACTACTCCCTCACCCTGGCCACTACTACTTCCCCCTCACCCTGACACTCTCAGTCACTGCGCCTTAATGCAGGTTAGCGCTTTATGGCCACATTTGCATCAGTAATACCAGCAACGCCACGCACTATATAAACAAAGGCAGCACCTCTGTAGCAAGATGGAGGTGGGGAGTGACTGCACAGAGCTCCAGTGCGTATAAATTTGAGGTTGTAAGTTGGCCGAGTCTTAGCTCCTGGCCCAGACCGTTTTCCTTGCCTCTTAAGCTGGGTCGCATCTGTCCTTAAACCTGTGTATTAAGTCTGCTTCCACAACTTCCTCTCCTAGAGTCGTAGCACTTTCTGACGACTATGAAGGAGGAAAAAAATCCTGGCGCTTTCTAATTTAAATACAGATCTCTGTCCTCGATCCCTGTCTTTTAGTCTCTGTCTGCCCTGTCAAATCCTCCGAGTATCGTGTACATTGTTATCGTGTCTCCGTTATCTTTAAGTCTCGGTACAGGTACACATAAGCAAAATTATCATACATAGTGTAAATTACCTAGGAGATCCCCCCTCCCCCCAAAAAGTCAGACAAACAAAGTGACTTTCTAGCCTCTATTGTTAGGTCAGGTATCAGTTTCTGGTGGGTCACTTATCTCAGCGCCCAGACCAGGTAAATTGAGTCTCTCTACTTTAGTTAGTGCATATACTTGATGGAGGGAGGACTGTTACTGCAGACTGTGCCACAGCTGACGTACAGAGTCCTGAATGACATTAGGGAGGGCTGCTGCTGCAGACTCGACAATACCTGACGTATAGAGTCCTGAATAACTCTTAAGGTTCATGCATGACGGTTTTTTTCCAGTCTGATCAGCAGTCTAGGCACAGAAAAGTCTGTCTGTCGTCGTTAATCACCGTCTTCTCCCCATCCTTTTGTTTAGTTCTCCTTACATTCACTACTATCCTGCTCCTATCACAGGCTCATTACCATCCATCCTCTGCTTCAACACAGCTTCACCCTGACACTCATAGTTGTGTAAGTTGACACTAGAATGAGGTTCGAATACTCATGCTTTCCTATACTAGCCCCTGGATGAAGGAAGACATTCCTATACTAGCCCCTGGATGAAGGAATGCATTCCTATACTAGCCCCAGGATGAAGGAAGGGATTCCTATACGAGTCCCTGGATGAAGGAAGACATTCCTATACTAGCCCCTGGATAAAGGAAGGCATTCCTATACTAGTCCCTGGATAAAGGAAGGCATTCCTATACTAGCCCCTGGATAAAGGAAGGCATTCCTATACTAGCCCCTGGATAAAGGAAGGCATTCCTATACTAGCCCCAGGATGAAGGAAGGGATTCCTATACGAGTCCCAGGATGAAGGAAGGCATTCCTATACCACACTCTGGATGAAGATAGAGAGTAAGGGAAGCCTGAGAGAGAGAGAGAGAGAGAGAGAGAGAGAGAGAGAGAGAGAGAGAGAGAGAGAGAGAGAGAGAGAGAGAGAGAGAGAGAGGGGGAGGGAGGGCGGGAGGGGGTAAAGGAGATACGAGGAGAAAGGATAATCGGAAATACTAGAGGAAGCACCGCGGGGAGAGACAAGGAGTAATAAAGGAGGTGGAGAGAAGCGATGAACTATTAGTTAAAACAGCAGTTAGAGAAGGGAAGGTGACGGAAGAGATAAATAGCAATGAGAGGAAGATAAAGGAGGAGGGTGCCAACACTTGAGGTAAGTGAAGGAAGGAAGGAAGGAAGGAAGGAAGGAAGGAAGGAAGGAAGGAAGGAAGGAAGGAAGGAAGGAAGGAAGGAAGGAAGGAAGGAAAGAAGGAAGGAGGAAAGGAAGGAAGTAAGGAAGAAAAGGAAAGTAATACGCCAGAGGATAAGGAAAAGAGATGAAGGGAGAATTATAAACTATCTCTAATTCTCTTTCAGGATAGTTGAGACTAGACTGGTATAACAAGTGATGGATAATGAGAGGGAGGTGAAGGATAATGAGAGGGAGGTGAAGGATAATGAGAGGGAGGTGAAGGATAATGAGAGGGAGGTGAAGGATAATGAGAGGGAGGTGAAGGATAATGAGAGGGAGGTGAAGGATAATGAGAGGGAGGTGAAGGATAATGAGAGGGAGGTGAAGGATAATGAGAGGGAAGTGAAGAATAATGAGAGGGAGGTGAAGGATAATGAGAGGGAGGTGAAGGATAATGAGAGGGAAGTGAAGGATAATGAGAGGGAGGTGAAGGATAATGAGAGGGAGGTGAAGGATAATGAGAGGGAGGTGAAGGATAATGAGAGGGAAGTGAAGGATAATGAGAGGGAAGTGAAGGATAATGAGAGGGAAGTGAAGGATAATGAGAGGGAGGTGAAGGATAATGAGAGGGAGGTGAAGGATAATGAGAGGGAAGTGAAGGATAATGAGAGGGAGGTGAAGGATAATGAGAGGGAGGTGAAGGATAATGAGAGGGAGGTGATGGATAATGAGAGGGAGGTGAAGGATAATGAGAGGGAGGTGAAGGATAATGAGAGAGAAGTGAAGGATAATGAGAGGGAGGTGAAGGATAATGAGAGGGAGGTGAAGGATAATGAGAGAGAAGTGAAGGATAATGAGAGGGAGGTGAAGGATAATGAGAGGGAGGTGAAGGATAATGAGAGAGAAGTGAAGGATAATGAGAGGATGAATAATGAGAGGAGGTGAAGGATAATGAGAGGGAGGTGAAGGATAATGAGAGGGAAGTGAAGGATAATGAGAGGGAAGGTGAAGGAGGTAATGAGAGGGAGGTGAAGGATAATGAGAGGGAGTGAAGGAATGAAGGAGGTGAAGGATAATGAGAGGGAGGAGAAGGATAATGAGAGGGAAGTGAAGGATAATGAGAGGAGGTGAAGGATAATGAAGGATAATGAGAGGGAAGGTGAAGGATAATGAGAGGGAAGTGAAGGATAATGAGAGGGAGGTGAAGGATAATGAGAGGGAGGTGAAGGATAATGAGAGGGAAGTGAAGGATAATGAGAGGGAGGTGAAGGATAATGAGAGGGAGGTGAAGGATAATGAGAGGGAAGTGAAGGATAATGAGAGGGAGGTGAAGGATAATGAGAGGGAAGTGAAGGATAATGAGAGGGAAGTGAAGGATAATGAGAGGGAGGTGAAGGATAATGAGAGGGAGGTGAAGGATAATGAGAGGGAGGTGAAGGATAATGAGAGGGAGGTGAAGGATAATGAGAGGGAAGTGAAGGATAATGAGAGGGAGGTGAAGGATAATGAGAGGGAGGTGAAGGATAATGAGAGGGAGGTGAAGGATAATGAGAGGGAAGTGAAGGATAATGAGAGGGAGGTGAAGGATAATGAGAGGGAGGTGAAGGATAATGAGAGGGAGGTGAAGGATAATGAGAGGGAAGTGAAGGATAATGAGAGGGAAGTGAAGGATAATGAGAGGGAGGTGAAGGATAATGAGAGAGTGAAGTGAAGGATAATGAGAGGGATGTGAAGGATAATGAGAGGGAGGTGAAGGATAATGAGAGGGAGGTGAAGGATAATGAGAGGGAGGTGAAGGATAATGAGAGGGAGGTGAAGGATAATGAGAGGGAGGTGAAGGATAATGAGAGAGAAGTGAAGGATAATGAGAGGGAGGTGAAGGATAATGAGAGGGAGGTGAAGGATAATGAGAGAGAAGTGAAGGATAATGAGAGGGAAAGGATAATGAGAGGGAGGTGAAGGATGAGGGAGGTGAAGATAATGAGAGGGAGGTGAAGGATAATGAGAGGGAGAGTGAAGGATAATGAAGGATAATGAGAGGGAGGTGAAGGATAATGAGAGGGAGGTGAGAGGATAATGAGAGGGAAGGTGAAGGATAATGAGAGGGAGGTGAAGGATAATGAGAGGGAGGTGAATAATGAGAGGGAAGAGGGAGGTGAAGGATAATGAGAGGGAGGTGAAGGATAATGAGAGGGAGGTGAAGGATGAAGGATAATAATGAGAGGGAGGTGAAGGATAATGAGAGGAGTGAGAGGGAGGTGAAGGGAGAGGGAGGTGAAGGATAATGAGAGGGAGGTGAAGGGATAATGAGAGAGGAAGGATAATGAGTGAAGGATAATGAGAGAAGTGAAGAGATATGAAAGTAGAATATGAAGAGAGTAGAGATAATAGGAAGTGAGAGATAGCCAAGAGAAGTAGAATAATAGAGAAGTGAAAGAGATAATAGAGAAATGAAAAAGAGATATGAGAAGAAGTAGAGATATGAGAGAAAAGTAGAAAGAGATGAAGAGTGAAAAAGGAATAAAGAGAAGGAAGTGAAGAGATAATAGGAAGAGAAAGTAGAATAATAAGGAAGTGAAAAGGATAATGAGAGAAGTGAGATAATGAGAGAGAAGTGAGAGATAGCCAAGAGGAAGTGAAGGATAATGAGAGAAAGTGAAGAGATAATAAGGAAGTGAAAAAAGGATGTAAAGAGAGAGTGAGATAGCCAAGAGAGTGAAGAATATGAAAGTAGAAAGAATAATAGAAGAAATGAAAAGAGATATGAGAGAAATGAGAAGAACAATAGAAGTAGAGATAATGAAAGAGAGTGAAAAAGAGATATGAAGTGAGATAATAGAAAGAGTGAAGAGATAATGAGAGAAGTAGAGATAATGAAGAAAGTAAAGAAGGATAATGAGAAAGTGAAAAGGATAAAGAGAAGTGAGAATAATAGAGAAGTGAGAATATGAAGAAAATGAAGAGATATGAAAGTGAAAAAGAGATAAAGAAAGTGAGATAATAAAGAGAAAGTGAGATAATGAGAGAGAAGTGAAGGATAATAGAGAGTGAGATAAAGAGAAAGTGAAAGGATAATGAGAGAAGAGAGTGAAGGATAATGAGAGAAGTGAAAAGGATAATGAGAGAGAAAGAAGTGAGATAATGAAAGTGAGATAATAGAGAAATGAAGAATAATGAGAGAAGTAGAATAATAGGAAACTAAGTAGAAGAGATAATGAGAAGGAAGTAGAAAAGAGGATAATGAAAGTGAGAAGGATAATAGAGAAGTGAAGAGATAATAGGAAAGTGAAAAGGATAATGAGAGGAAATTGAAGGATAAAGAGAGGAAGTGAGATAATGAGAGTGAAGGATAATGAGAGAAGTCAAGAGATAATGAGAGAAGTGAGGATAACCAGAGGAGAGTGAAGGATAATGAGAAGTGAAAGATAATAGAGAGAAGTGAAGAGATAATGCGAGAAGTGAAGAATAATGAGAAGAGTGAGATAATGAGAAGAAGTGAAGAGATAATAGAAGGTAGAAAAGATAATGAAAGTAGAGATAATGAGAAGGAAAGTGAGATAATGAGAGGAGAGTGAGATAATGAGAGGAAAGTGAAGGATAATGAGAGGGAGGTGAAGGATAAAGAGAGGGAAGTGAAGGATAATGAGAGGGAAGTGAAGGATAATGAGAGGAAAGTGAAGGATAATGAGAGGGAGGTGAAGGATAAAGAGAGGGAAGTGAAGGATAATGAGAGGGAGGTGAAGGATAATGAGAGGGAAGTGAAGGATAATGAGAGGGAGGTGAAGGATAAAGAGAGGGAAGTGAAGGATAATGAGAGAGAGGTGAAGGATAATGAGAGGGAAGTGAAGGATAATGAGAGGAAAGTGAAGGATAATGAGAGGGAGGTGAAGGATAATGAGAGGGAAGTGAAGGATAATGAGAGGGAAGTGAAGGATAATGAGAGGGAAGTGAAGGATAATGAGAGGGAAGTGAAGGATAATGAGAGGGAAGTGAAGGATAATGAGAGGGAAGTGAAGGATAATGAGAGGGAAGTGAAGGATAATGAGAGGGAGGTGAAGGATAAAGAGAGGGAAGTGAAGGATAATGAGAGAGAGGTGAAGGATAATGAGAGGGAAGTGAAGGATAATGAGAGAGAGGTGAAGGATAATGAGAGGGAGGTGAAGGATAATGAGAGGGAAGTGAAGGATAATGAGAGGGAAGTGAAGGATAATGAGAGGGAAGTGAAGGATAATGAGAGAGAGGTGAAGGATAATGAGAGGGAGGTGAAGGATAATGAGAGGGAAGTGAAGGATAATGAGAGGGAAGTGAAGGATAATGAGAGGGAAGTGAAGGATAATGAGAGGGAAGTGAAGGATAATGAGAGTGAGGTGAAGGATAAAGAGAGGGAAGTGAAGGATAAAGAGAGGGAAGTGAAGGATAATGAGAGGGAAGTGAAGGATAATGAGAGGAAAGTGAAGGATAATGAGAGGGAGGTGAAGGATAAAGAGAGGGAGGTGAAGGATAATGAGAGGGAAGTGAAGGATAATGAGAGGGAAGTGAAGGATAATGAGAGGGAAGTGAAGGATAATGAGAGGGAAGTGAAGGATAATGAGAGAGAAGTGAAGGATAATGAGAGGGAAGTGAAGGATAATGAGAGGGAAGTGAAGGATAATGAGAGGAAGTGAAGGATAATGAGAGGGAAGTGAAGGATAATAAGATGGAAGTGAAGGATAATGAGAGGGAAGTGAAGGATAATGAGAGGGAAGTGAAGAATAATGAGAGGGAAGTGAAGGATAATGAGAGGGAAGTGAAGGATAATGAGAGGGAAGTGAAGGATAATGAGATGGAAGTGAAGGATAATGAGAGGGAAGTGAAGGATAATGAGAGGGAAGTGAAGAATAATGAGAGGGAAGTGAAGGATAATGAGAGGGAAGTGAAAGATAATGAGAGGGAAGTGAAGGATAATGAGAGGGAAGTGAAGGATAATGAGAGGGAAGTGAAGGATAATGAGAGGGAAGTGAAGGATAATGAGAGGGAATTGGCACACAAGCAATTGATTCTTTGGAAGAAAATGGGAGGAAGAAGGAAAGGAAGAAAGAAAGAAAAGAAGGAAGAAGGAAGGTGTGATAAAGAGGGGTTGGTGGATATTAAGAAGGAAAATAACGAAGAATGTAGTAGAAAGCAGACACTGAACCACCCCTTCCTTCCTTCCTTCCTTCCTTCATTTCTTCCTCCTTCACTCCTTCCTTCCTTCCTTCCTTCCTTCCTTCCTTTCTTCCTTGCTTCCTTCCTTCCTTCCTTCCTTCCTTCCTTCCTTCCTTCCTTTCTTCCTTCCTTCCTTCCATTCTTAATTCCTTCCTTCCTTCCTTCCTTCCTTCCTTCCTTCCTTCCTTCCTTCCTTCCTTTCTTCCTTCCTTCCTTCCTTCCTTCCTTACTTCCTCCCTCCCTTCCTTCCTTCCTTCCTTACTTCCTTTCTTTCTTTCTTTCTTTCTTTATTTCTTCCTTCCTTCCTTCCTTCCTTCCTTCCTTCCTTCCTTCCTTCCTTAATTCCTTTCTTTCTTTCTTCCTTCCTTCCTTCCTTCCTTCCTTCCTTCCTTCCTTTCTTCCTTCCTTCCTTCCTTCCTTCCTTCCTTCCTTCCTTCCTTCCTTTCTTCCTTCCTTCCTTTCTTCCTTCCATCCTTCCTTCCTTCCTTCCTTCCTTCCTTCCTTCCTTCCTTCCTTCCTTCCTTCCTACCTTTCTTCCTTCCTTCCTTCCTTCCTTCCTTCCTTCCTTTCTTCCTTCCTTCCTTCCTTCAGACACACCACCAGCAGACACACCACCAGCAGACACACCACCAGCAGACACACCAGCAGACACACCACCAGCAGACACACCACCAGCAGACACACCACCAGCAGACACACCACCAGCAGACACACCACCAGCAGACACACCAGCAGACACACCACCAGCAGACACACCACCAGCAGACACACCACCAGCAGACACACCACCAGCAGACACACACCAGCAGACACACATCAGCAGACACACACCAGCAGATACACACCAGCAGACACACATCAGCAGACACACACCAGCAGACACACACCAGCAGACACACACCAGCAGACACACACCAGCAGACACACACCAGCAGACACACACCAGCAGACACACACCAGCAGACACACACCAGCAGACACACACCAGCAGACACACACCAGCAGACACACACCAGCAGACACACACCAGCAGACACACACCAGCAGACACACACCAGCAGACACACACCAGCAGACACACACCAGCAGACACACACCAGCAGACACACACCAGCAGACACACATCAGCAGACACACACCAGCAGACACACACCAGCAGACACACCAGCAGACACACCACCAGCAGACACACCCGCAGATACACCACCAGCAGACACACCACCAGCAGGCACACCACCAACAGGCACACCAGCAGACACACCAGCAGACACACCACCAGCAGACACACCATCAGCAGATACACCACCAGCAGACACACCAGCAGACACGCTATCAGCAGACACACTACCAGCAGACACACCACCAGCAGACACACCACCAGCAGACACACCACCAGCAGACACACCAGCAGACACACCAGCAGACACACCACCAGCAGACACACCACCAGCAGACACACCACCAGCAGACACACCAGCAGACACACCAGCAGACACACCAGCAGACACACCACCAGCAGACACACCACCAGCAGACACACCACCAGCAGACACACCACCAGCAGACACACCACCAGCAGACACACCAGGAGACACACCACCAGCAGACACACCAGTAGACACACCACCAGCAGACACACCAGCAGACACACCACCAGCAGACACACCACCAGCAGACACACCAGCAGACACACCACCAGCAGACACACCAGCAGACACACCACCAGCAGACACACCACCAGCAGACACACCACCAGCAGACACACCAGCAGACACACCACCAGCAGACACACCACCAGCAGACACACCACCAGCAGACACACCACCAGCAGACACACCAGCAAACACACCAGCAGACACACCAGCAGACACACCACCAGCAGACACACCACCAGCAGACACACCAGCAAACACACCAGCAGACACACCAGCAGACACACCACCAGCAGACACACCACCAGCAGACACACCAACAGACACACCACCAGCAGACACACCAGCAGACACACCACCAGCAGACACACCACCAGCAGACACACCAGCAGACACACCACCAGTAGACACACCACCAGCAGACACATCAGCAGACACACCACCAGCAGACACACCACCAGCAGACACCCCCCCAGCAGACACACTAGCAGACACACCACCAGCAGACATACCACCAGCAGGCACACCAGCAGACACACCACCAACAGACACACCAGCAGACACACCAGCAGACACACCACCAGCAGACACACCAGCAGACACACCACCAGCAGACACACCCGCAGATACACCACCAGCAGACACACCACCAGCAGGCACACCACCAACAGGCACACCAGCAGACACACCACCAGCAAACACACCAGCAGACACACCAGCAGACACACCACCAGCAGACACACCAGCAGATACACCACCAGCAGACACACCAGCAGACACACCACCAGCAGACACACCAGCAAACACACCAGCAGACACACCAGCAGACACACCACCAGCAGACACACCAGGAGACACACCAGCAGACACACCACCAGTAGACACACCAGCAGACACACCAGCAGACACACCACCAGCAGACACACGACCAGCAGACACACGACCAGCAGACACACCAGCAGATACACCACCAGCAGACACACCAGCAGACACACCACCAGCAGACACACCAGCAAACACACCAGCAGACACACCAGCAGACACACCAGCAAACACACCAGCAGACACACCAGCAGACACACCACTAGCAGACACACCAGCAGACACACCACCAGCAGACACACCACCAGCAGACACACCACCAGCAGACACACCACCAGCAGACACACCACCAGCAGACACACCAGCAGACACACCACCAGTAGACACACCAGCAGACACACCAGCAGACACACCACCACAGACACACCATCAGCAGACACACCAGCAGACACACCAGCAGACACACCACCAGCAGACACACCCCCAGCAGACACACCACCAGCAGACACACCAGCAGACACACCACCAGCAGACACACCACCAGCAGACACACCACCAGCAGACACACCAGCAGACACACCACCAGCAGACACACCAGGAGACACACCAGCAGACACACCACCAGCAGACACACCAGCAGACACACCAGCAGACACACCACCAGCAGACACACCACCAGCAGACACACGACCAGCAGACACACCAGCAGATACACCACCAGCAGACACACCAGCAGACACACCACCAGCAGACACACCAGCAAACACACCAGCAGACACACCAGCAGACACACCACCAGCAGAGACACCAGCAGACACTCCAGGAGACACACCAGCAGACACACCACCAGCAGACACACCAGCAGACACACCACCAGCAGACACACCAGCAGACACACCACCAGTAGACACACCAGCAGACACACCAGCAGACACACCACCAGCAGACACACCACCAGCCGACACACCAGCAGACACACCAGCAGACACACCACAAGCAGACACACCCACAGCAGACACACCACCAGCAGACACACCAGCAGACACAACACCAGCAGACACACCACCAGCAGACACACCACCAGCAGACACACCAGCAGACACACCACCAGCAGACACACCAGGAGACACACCAGCAGACACACCACCAGCAGACACACCAGCAGACACACCAGCAGACACACCACCAGCAGACACACCACCAGCAGACACACGACCAGCAGACACACCAGCAGATACACCACCAGCAGACACACCAGCAGACACACCACCAGCAGACACACCAGCAAACACACCAGCAGACACACCAGCAGACACACGACCAGCAGAGACACCAGCAGACACTCCAGGAGACACACCAGCAGACACACCACCAGCAGACACACCCGCAGATACACCACCAGCAGACACACCAGCAGACACACCACCAGCAGACACACCAGCAGACACACCACCAGCAGACACACCAGCAAACACACCAGCAGACACACCAGCAGACACACCACCAGCAGACACACCACCAGCAGACACACCACCAGCAGACACACCACCAGCAGACACACCACCAGCAGACACACCACCAGCAGACACACCACCAGCAGACACACCACTAGCAGACACACCAGCAGACACACCACCAGCAGACACACCACCAGCAGACACACCACCAGCAGACACACCACCAGCAGACACACCACCAGCAGACACACCAGCAGACACACCAGCAGACACACCACCAGCAGACACACCAGCAGACACACCACCAGCAGACACACCACCAGTAGACACACCACCAGCAGACACACCAGCAGACACACCACCAGCAGACACACCACCAGCAGACACACAAGCAGACACACCACCAGCAGACACACCACCAGCAGACACACCAGCAGACACACCACCAGCAGACACACCACCTTCAATAACATCAGAGCAACACTCAAAATGGTTGCATCCCCTCCCCTACCCCCTACCCGCCCCCCTCCCCTCCCCCACTCCCCTCAACGCGACAAATTAGCTTTACCATTTCCCCTCTCATCCTCTCCCCTTCCCTCCACCCCCTTCCTTCTCCCCCTCCCTCACCTTCCCCCTCCCCTTCGCTCTACATTGATTTCATGTTCGTTAAATAATTTTTGGTCCCGAGCGGGGGAGATGCGAGAAATGGAAGGGGGAGAAAATTGAGAGGGTGGGGGAAGGGGGGGTATGAAGTGAGTAGAAACGGAAGGTAGAAGAATGTGACGGTAGAGGGAAGGGGGAGGGAAATGAAGGGAAGGGAAGGAGGAAAAATGAATGGGGAGAAGGGGTTGTCTATTTTTACCCCTCCCCCTCCCCCTCCCCATTCCCCTCCCACTCTCCTCTTCTCTCCCTCCCCTCGACACTACGCCAACAGGTAGTGGAGCCAACAAGACTGGAAAACACATATTTGACCTTATTTTCACAAATAATGACGACCTGGTAAGAAACATAACAGTATCAAAAGCGACTAACATCGGTTCACATTCTAATTAAAGTCCAGACCTGTATGCCCAGGTTACCAGGTGAAGATACACACAGCTACCAGGCTGCCTTCACCACATTCAACTTAACAAGAACGACAACTGGGACCAGGTAAATCATGTCCTTAATGAAACATGCTGGGAAGATATCTTAAATAACATGGACCCTAACCAATGTCTTGAGAAGATCAACTTTCTGGTAGCTGAAGTATGTTCAAGGTATATTTCTCTAAGAAGAAAAGAAGAGAAGAAGTAAACTGGAGAGAGAGAGAGAGAGACGCTTCCTGTACGGGAGAAGACGAAGAATCACTGATCTTCTCAAGGGAGCTACATTATCCGAAACACAGAAGGAAGCACTGAACAGGGAAGTGGAAAATATTAAGCTTAAGTCAAAGGACTCATACAGGATCCAGGAGAGACAGGAGGAGCTAAAAGCAATTAGTGAAATCGAAATTCAAAACATTTCTTTTTCATATGCCAAAAACAAGGCAAAAACCACATCTAGTATCGGCCATTGTTCAGACAGGATGGATCTTACACAGATGACAACAAAGAAATGAGTGAGATACTGAAGTCTCAATAAGACTCTGTATTTAGCGAGCCATTAACCAGTCTAAAGATCGACAATCCGAATAATTTTTTTCATGAATGAGCCTCAAAACACTGTCAATGTATGCCAAATATCTGACATAACCCTAACTCCACTAGCCTTAGAAAAAGCCATTGACAACATGGCCATCCACCAGCCCCAGGCCCAGACTGCTGCAACTCCGTCTTCATTAAGAACTGCAAGAAACTCCTTTAACGTGCCTTAATTATGCTATGGAGAGAGAGCATATATATGGGTGTAATCCCACAGTCATTAAAAACAACGGATGTAACCATAAAGATGGCAGCAACCAATTGCTAAGAACAATAGACCAACAGCTCTAACGTCCCACATCATAAAAATCTTTGAAAAAGCTCTAAGAAGCATGATTGTAAATCACTTGGATTCCTGACTAGCCGGGCTGTGGCTCCTACGTCGGGCTATATGCGGCTAGCAATAACAACCTGGTCAAAAACTGGACCGCGGGGGCGTTGATCCCCGTAACACCGTCCAGGTATACTCCCTCTCCCCCTCGCATCACTCCTTCACGCTAGGTCTCCCGCTCTTCCTCCACTCTCACTTAGAAACTTGAGGGGAGTGGGATTAGTCTCTCTCTACTTCCCTCTCAGTGTGCTGGTTGTGGTGGTGGTAGTGGTGGTAGTGGTAGTAGTGGTGGTAGTGGTGGTAGTGGTGGTAGTGGTGGTAGTGGTGGTAGTGGTGGAAGTGGTGGTAGTGGTAGTGGTAATAGTGATGATGGTGTTAGTGGTAATAAAGGTAGTAGTAGTAGTGGTGGTGGTAGTGGTGGCGGTAGTAGTGGTGGTAGGGGTGGTGGTAGTGGTGGTAGTAGTGGTGGTAGCAGAGGGACAGTAATGGTAAGCTACGTAAGTAACATCAACAACAGTAACAGTCTCACTGTACATGGAACTTCACCTCCCGCAAGACACTGTCCATCTTCCTTCTTTTGTGTGGGAAGAAGTGGCGCCAGCCTCCTCCACCATCTCCCTCTCTCATACCTCCCTCCACTACTCCTCTCTTCCCATTCTCTTGTGGAAGGTACGCAGCCCTTCCGTAAACACCGGGAACGTCTTCTAGCCTCAGGGAATGCGGTGGAGTGTTGGAGCAGTGTTAGAGGAGCTATGGTGTTGGAGAAGTAATGGAGGAGTGTTGGAGAAGACTTCCTCCATCACCAGCAGCTCCAACACTCCACGAGACTTGGTGAGTGTGTCCTAGTTGACTATGTAAACACCGAGATATAAGAACACTAACCCCTGCCAGCACTCTAGTGTCTTTACCCCTGCCAGCACTCTAGTGTCTTTACCCCTGCCAGCACTCTAGTGTCTTTACCCCTGCCAGCACTCTAGTGTCTTTACCCCTGCCAGCACTCTAGTGTCTTTACCCCTGCCAGCACTCTAGTGTCTTTACCCCTGCCAGCACTCTAGTGTCTTTACCTCCACAAACTAGTGTCTTTACTGCCAGCACTCTAGTGTCTTTACCCCTGCCAGCACTCTAGTGTCTTTACCCCCTGCCAGCACTCTAGTGTCTTTCACCCCCTGCCAGCACTCAGTGTCTTTAACCCCTGCCAGCACACTCAGTGTCTTTACCCCGCCAGCACTCCCGTGTCCTTTACCCCGCCAGCTCTCAGTGTCTTTACGCCAGCTTTCCAGTGTCTTTCCTGCCAGCACTCTAGTGTCTTTACCCCCTGCCAGCACTCTAGTGTCTTTACCCCTGCCAGCACCTCTAGTGTCTTTACCCCCTGCCAGCACTCTAGTGTCTTTACCCTGCCAGCACTCTAGTGTCTTTACCCCCTGCCAGCACACAGTGTCTTTACCCCTGCCAGCACTCTGTGTCTTTACCCCTGCCAGCACTAGTGTCTTTACCCCTCCCGCCAGCACTCTAGTGTCTTTACCCCTGCCAGCACTCTAGTGTCTTTACCCATGCCAGCACTCCAGTGTCTTTACCCCTGCCAGCACTCTAGTGTCTTTACCCCCTGCCAGCACCTCTGTAGTCTTTCACCCCCTGCCAGCACTCTAGTGTCTTTACCCTTCCAGCACTCTAGTGTCTTTACCCCTGCCAGCACCTCTAGTGTCTTTACCCCTGCCAGCACTCCTTAGTGCCTAGCTTCACCTGTGCTTTACCCCCGCCAGCACTCTAGTGTCTTTACCCCGCCAGCACTCCAGTGTCTTTACCCCTGCCAGCACCCAGTGTCTTTACCCCTGCCAGCACTCTAGTGTCTTTACCCCTGCCAGCACTCTAGTGTCTTTACCCCTGCCAGCACTCTAGTGTCTTTACCCCTGCCAGCACTCTAGTGTCTTTACCCCTGCCAGCACTCTAGTGTCTTTACCCCTGCCAGCACTCTAGTGTCTTTACCCCTGCCAGCACTCTAGTGTCTTTACCCCTGCCATCACTCTGTGTGTCTTTACCCCCAGCCAGCTCTAGTGTCTTTACCCCTGCCAGCACTTCCAGTGTCTTTACCCCCGAGCCCCACTAGCAGTCTTTACGCCACACTCTAGTGTCTTACCCTCCCAGCACTCCCAGTGTCCTTTACCCCCGCAGCACTCTAATGTCTTTCACCCTGCCAGCACTCTAGTGTCTTTACCCCCGCCAGCACTCTAGTGTCTTTCTTTACCCCTGCCACTCTAGTGTCTTTACCCCCTGCCATCACCTGTGTCTACCCCGCAGCACCCTGTCTTTTACCCCTGCCAGCACTAGTGTCTACCCCGCCTGCCTCTTTGTGTCCCCTTTACCCCCGCCAGCACTCAGTGTCTTTACCCCGCCAGCACTCAGTGTCTTTACCCGCCAGCACTCAGCGTCTTTACCCTGCCATCACTCTGTGTCTTTACCCTGCATCACCCTAGTGTCTTTACCCCGCCAACGCACTCTAAAGTGTCTTTACACTCCACTAAATTCGCCAGCACTACAGTGTCACCTTCACTCCTGCCAGCACCCCTGCCAGCACCCCTGCCAGCACCCCTGCCAGCACCCCTGCCAGCACCCCTGCCAGCACCCCTGCCAGCACCCCTGCCACACAGCAGACAGGCGCTATCAACATTCCTCTGCACCATCACTGCTCTGTTGACTCTGTAAAAGTCACTGCTGCTGCCTGAGATGTTATCACTACCACCAGCTCCAGCTAGCAATTGCATCCTATCACTCGTTGAGGAAAGAAATGGGATTCCTATCACTCGTCGGGACAAGAAATAGGATTTCTATTGCTCGTTGGTACAATAAATGGGGTTTCTATCACTCTTTTGGGAAGAAATGGGATTCCTATCACTTGTCGGGACAAGAAATGGGATTCTTATCACTTGTCGGGGCAAGAAATGGGATTCTTATCACTTGTCGGGGCAAGAAATGGGGTTCCTTTTATTCTTTTGGGAAGAAATGAAGTTCTTATCTCTCGTTGGAGCAAGAAATGGGATTCTTATCACTTCTCGTTGGTACAAGAAATTGGATTCCTTTCACTCAAGGCAGGGGGTCCCTCTGGGCAGATGTGCCCCTCAGGGCGGGAGGGCATCTCCCCCCCCCCACACAAGCCCATCACTCACAACATTGACACCTGAGCCCTGACAGTGACCCAACATTTCCCCTGGAGACACGCTTGGTCCAGTTGTTATCAGGTACACCACTGGTAGGGGAAGGGGGAAGGGTGAGAGAGAGAGAGAGAGAGAGAGAGAGAGAGAGAGAGAGAGAGAGAGAGAGAGAGAGAGAGAGATGGAGGGAGGGAGGCAACTTGTTTACTGATAACATCCCTGCAGGTTGCTTCTGCTTTCTCTGCTTTATATATATATATATATATATATATATATATATATATATATATATATATATATATATATATATATATATATATATATATATATATATATATATATATATATATATATATTATATATTATATTATATTTATATATATATATATATATAGTCACGAGCTGAGGTGACAGGTGATGTTACTAGAGGTCAACTGGCTCAGCAGTGCTTGCAGTGTTGCTCCTGCCTGCAGTGTAATCCACTGCAGTGACAGCTTGAGAGGTGCAAATGAGAAGTTGCATGCAATATAACACACGACATCCTAAACAAAAGCCACTGACAAAAGATCTGCACTTTTGGCTGCTGCAACGGAATTCTCTTTTCCAGGAAGATTTTTTGCAGACTGAGAGAGAGAGAGAGAGAGAGAGAGAGAGAGAGAGAGAGAGAGAGAGAGAGAGAGAGAGAGGAGGAGAATCATCACTTCCAGTAAACGAGTATGAGAGGAGTAGCAGTTCTTGTGGTATTTTATTTTTCACTGATGGCAGTGGTGGTTATAGTAGTAGCAGTAGCAGTAGCAGCAGCAGCAGCAGCAGCAGCAGCAGTCCTTGTTGGCAGGCTCACTAACAACCTTGCAGTAGAGGGTATGGGGTATCCTTCAGGAGTGTCTTCAAGAGAAGTGTCGAGGTAGGGACCCGTCATCATGTACCTGGAGTTCAAGTGTAAACACAATGCTGGTCGGACACACAGCTAATATTCCAAGTAGAAACATCCACCTCATTCAACAATAATCACCTCTCTTACAACACTCATCATACATAAATGACCGCACATAGGAGACAGGAGCTTACGACGACGTTTCGGTCCGACTTGGACCATTTACAAAGTCACACTAGCAGAAAGGAGAGAAGGAACCAGTGTATACATAGGCCAAGTATTCGAACGAAATACAATTTATATCTCCATCCAAAAACCGCCTCACCTTTTGTGTGGTCAACTGTACCTTTTCTGTGTTAAGATATTCGACGTTTCGGACCAAAATATCAACATGCGGGAGCTATGTCGGGTCACAGAATGGAAATATTCAGTCTCCAGAATTTCCGTAAACAGATTGGCCGGGACAGAGCTCAGAGTAGCGCCCATTTCCATACCTTAACAGTGAAAATTGTTTTTTCACACTGGATGGTCGAAGTTGACACATTGTTCCACCATGGCTATGAAGTCCTGGCAGGGACCTGGTCCCAGGACCGAAACGTTTTCAATAAAAGATTCTCAGATGAGTGTACTTAACTAAAGGAGAAAGGTGGTTAATACATTGAACATTCTGATTGATAGTGTTTGTGAGATAGTGGTGAGACAGTGGTGGTGGTGGTGGTGGTGGTGTTGGTGAGACAGGGAGGGAGAGCTGAAGAGGAGCGTGGTTGTAGTGGTGGAGGCGACAGCACTGGAGGAGGCGGGGTGAGCGGAGCGTGAGTAATCTCCAATATTTGCCGCGTTCAAGATGATGGTTGGGGAGGTGGGGAGGTCCCAAGCTCCCCCACCACCACCCCTCATCCCCACCACACTCCAACACAATGTTCCAATACTGTTTCTCTTCCTCCTCCTCTCTTCCTCACACGCCTGACCTTCCTGCAGCAGCAGCAACAACGTCAAAAGTAACAAAGCAGACATTGGAGAAGAAACAACAACAGCAACAGCATTACGTAACAGTAGCCCAGAGAACACCAGTTAGAACTCTCAGTAACAATGCCAGAGAAACAAGAGTGGAGGGGAGGGGAAAATGGGTCTTGGAGGGGAAAATGGGTCTTGGAGGGGGAGGAGAGAGTGAAGGAAGAAGAGAGGAGGGGTATGGAGGAGGGGAGGTGTGGGGGAGACTTGGCAAGTTCCAGGTAATCAGAGGCGTCACAATCAGATATATTAATGGGTATCCCCTCCCTCCCCTGTCTCCCCTTCCTCCTTCCCCTACCTCCTCTCCCTCCCTCCTCTCCCTCCCTCCTCTTCCCTCCTCCAGTGAAAACCCTCTTGCAATCAAGCTTTTGTTCACCTCTTGATGTAAGCTGCAACGCTTGACCCAAGAGAGAAAAAGAGAGAGAGAGAGAGAGAGAGAGAGAGAGAGAGAGAGAGAGAGAGAGAGAGAGAGAGAGAGAGAGAGAGAGAGAGAGAGAGAGAGAGAGAGAGAGAGAGAGAGAGAGAGAGAGAGAGAGAGAGAGAGAGAGAGAGAGAGAGAGAGAGAGAGAGAGAAAAAAACTTAGTAAACTTTTAACCAGTCTCTCGCTCTCATCATTAACCTATCAGATGAATAATCAGACTGTATGATGCACAACATCATTCCTTCCACTACAAGGATTTACGACACAGCATCAGAGTAAGCAGGGCCACACACAGGTGAAGGGAGTCAGGGAAATTAGTCAGTCCCATCTAGGATGGAGATGCTGCGTAGATGCTCTCTCATTTGCAACATCAACGAAACTTTGCAACATTGATGATAAACCACTTACCCAGCTCCGGGAGAGCTGACAGTACTACATATACTTTCACATGACAACAGTAGTAGTAGTAGTAGTAGTAGTAGTAGCAGTAGTAGTAGTAGTAGTAGTAGTAGTAGTAGTAGCAGTAGCAGCAGCAGCAGTAGTAGTAGTAGTAGTAGTAGTAGTAGTAGTAGTAGTAGTAGTAGCAGTAGCAGTAGTAGTAGTAGTAGTAGTAGTAGTAGCAGTAGTAGTAGTAGTAGTAGTAGTAGTAGTAGTAGTAGCAGTAGTAGTAGTAGTAGTAGTAGTAGTAAGTAGCAGTAACTAAAATATGAAGGTAACGTCGATTACCTTCCATTTCTTATTGGAAGGTTAAAAATGGTTTAATTTGCCTAAGGTGTTGTGGGAAAAAAAAATTGCCACATATGACAAAGACAAGAGTCATCCTCAACTATAATACATCAGGAAGTATAGTCTGTGTTGATATTACACTCTCGGAACATTCCATAAGCAAACTGACTAAAACTGTGTTAGTGGATTTTTCACTGACTTCCCTAGGTCTGTCTGTAATAAGTATCTAATCAGAACACTCTACACCTGCGCCGCTACGCCTGCGCCACTACAGGTGTTGGAAGAGGTGTATAGGAGGGCGTGTATAACAAAGTTTTAATGAACACTCGAAATGAGGAAGGTGATGAGAATGAGATGTCTGATGCGAAAGATTGGAGGTCAGATTGCAACGAAGTATAGAGGAAGTTAATGTTGGAAGAGGTATTTTGATACCAACAAATTCCTGCCTTATCTCAGGAACTGGCAGTTTTCCCTCGCAAACTGGCAGGATTCCCAGCTAACAACTTCACCAAACTGTTAGTTAAGATCAGCGAAGTACAAGACATTCAGGAGATCGTAATCAATCGCATTAGAGATTCCAATATCGCAAACGTGTCCTGCTAACTAACGTCTCCATACCAAACCAAGAGTTTTACTGACGAAGTAAAATATTAAGTGAATTACAAATGTTTTAGCTTCGAGGGAGAAACATACAAACAATTTGTAGCCATGAGCTCACACTAGTGCATCACCTGTTAGTGCACCAATTATTTTTTCATCACCTATCAGTGCAATCTTATCTAATTTATGCCTGGAACATTTGGAATGTACTCGCGTCATACCCAACATTCCTAAGACTGTCAAATGACTTTGCTACATAGATATCCCGGTCATCGTACCCAGGAGGATCAACATGCTAAACACTCTCCACACAATTAATAGTCTGGAACTAACCATCAGATCGACAGCAGCAGAAGAGAAGGGCAACTGTTTACCAATTCTCGATGTATTACTCAGCACGAGGGAGAGGAAAGACTCCTGGTATACATTTACAGAAAATCACCCACATATAAGATTGACTTTACGTACTTTTATTCCCATAATGACAACTGGACCAAGAGAGGCTTAGCAATAAAATTATTTTCTTAGAGCTTTTAAGAGCCTTAGCCCAGAACACTTAGAAGAATGTAAACACCGAGGAGAGATCTTCCTGCAACTTCATTTACCAAGACACTGCCTTAGTGACTGCAGAGTCACGAGCATCCTCAGCAGAAACACTAACAGAATCACCCACCAAATACATTGTTGTAGCAGTGAATAACGTGGCTTGTAATGTATCATTGCTGACACAATGACACGTGGAAATAGCAACCAACTCATCGACCTCCATTAAAGACAGTGACAAATAAGAACTAACGCAGAGGCAACAACAACAAGGCTGACCTATACAACCCTTGTGGAAGTTGTAACAAAAAGTACGTAGGCGAAACATCAGGAACACCTGAACTCGGACTTGAAGAATACCAAAAACACCTGCAGAAGGGATCGATTAAAACAGCATCTGCGTATAAGACAGAGCAGCAGAGGGACACATCACCAGTGAAGTCAAAATATTAATAATTCCCGAAACCGACTTAGGAGGTCGGAAGCAGCTCTGACACCAACAACCAAGTCCATAACACACAAGTCAGGCTGCTGTTGAATATTCAAAACCTTGACCAGACAGTACTAAAGAATCTTAACACTGCCACTGATGGGCACCACTGTACCATCAACACTGATGAGCACAACTGTGCCATCACCACTGTACCATCACCACTGATATGCACAACTGTACCATCATCACTGATGGGCACCACTGTGCCATCACCACTGATGGGCACCACTGTACCATCAACCATTCAGATACACATTAGTTCAGCCTTGTAAGGTTTTCCAAGACACTAACTTCTGTTACTGCAGTTTTAAGGTAAACTCACCTGACCTCCTGCACTACATACACCGCTCGTTCTGCTCCTCTCTATAAGGACTGACGAATCCACTTGTGTCGGAACGTTGCCTTAATCATCGTCCTGACCAGTGCATATATAGTATGACCACTCACTACCACAGTCAGGTACTGACTGTGGTAGTGAGTGGATGCTGCTCCCTGATGTGTCTTAACGATTAAGTAAAATATCATCTGTGTAACAATGTGTAGTGTCACGGAGTTGGTCTCATAGATCACAGTTAAATGTTGTCTCATATTATAGATGTTTTAGATGTTTGGCACAGGTGGGGAGTGCCTAGTGTAGTGCCAGGGGCACACAAGAAGGGTACTATCTACGTTGTGCCTTTTTTTTGGGGGAACAACACATTCATGTTAGCTGCATGTCTGTTGGTTAGCGGTGGCCCGTGGCCTGGTTGGTAACTCACTCACCTCACACACTGAGTGTCCGTGATTCGATCCTCGGAAAGGGTGGAAACGTTGCGCATGTTTCCTTACACCTACTGTCCCCGTTCACCTAGCAAGTACCTGGATGTTAGTCGAGTGGTGTGGGTCGCATCCTGGGTACAAGATTGAACAACAGCAATGGAAATAAGACAGTCCCTCAGTGACACATTGACTTTCTTGGGTTATCCTGGGTGACTAACCCTCCCCTGGGTTATCCTGGGTGGTTAACCCTCCCCTGGGTTATCCTGGGTGACTAACCCTCCCCTGGGTTATCCTGGGTGGTTAACCCTCCCCTGGGTTATCCTGGGTGGCTAACCCTCCCCTGGGTTATCCTAGGTGGCTAACCCTCCCCTGGGTTATCCTAGGTGGCTAACCCTCCCCTGGGTTATCCTAGGTGGCTAACCCTCCCCTGGGTTATCCTGGGTGGTTATGGGTTATCCTAGGTGGCTAACCCTCCCCTGGGTTATCCTAGGTGGCTAACCCTCCCCTGGGTTATCCTAGGTGGCTAACCCTCCCCTGGGTTATCCTGGGTGGTTAACCCTCCCCTGGGTTATCCTGGGTGGTTAACCCTCCCCTGGGTTATCCTAGGTGGCTAACCCTCCCCTGGGTTATCCTAGGTGGCTAACCCTCCCCTGGGTTATCCTGGGTGGTTAACCCTCCCCTGGGTTATCCTGGGTGGTTAACCCTCCCCTGGGTTATCCTGGATGGTTAACCCTCCCCTGGGTTATCCTGGGTGGTTAACCCTCCCCTGGGTTATCCTGGGTGGTTAACCCTCCCCTGGGCTATCTTATCTTATAAAGCCTATCGACTACACGAGGGTCATTAAGGCTGTGCGCATATACCACCTCAAGAATATAATAATCCCTCAAATAGAGAGTAATGTAATCTCTCAGCGTATATACGTTGATGAAAATACATCTACCTGTGTATATATGACGTGAAGGATATTCCGACGTACTAAGTGACGCAACTTACGTTAGTCTGGACAACTTTCACAGACACCTGAAGTTCGTCTCCCCTCCTGTGTCCATATAATAATATTAATAATAATAATAATAATAATAATAATAATAATAATTATTATTATTATTATTATTAGTATTATTATTATTACCTTTATTATTATTAATGAGCGCTAAACCCGTAGGGATTATACAGCGCCTGTTGAAGGGAGAGGGGTGTAAGGCATTCAGGGAATATTCAAGGAATTGGAGAACAAATTCAATTCCCTAGATCAAGAGCCCCTCACCAGCATCAAGGAACCTCCTTTGAGAGGTGCTTAATAAATGGTGTCATCAAGGCTGCTTGCCACCTCTTCACTTTAATGTCTAAGTACAGCGTATATACACCGAGATATATACCTGCCAGCAGGTATATATCTCATGCATCTCTCCTGGCTTACTAGGTGAAGAATTAAAGTATAAACAGTCATAGAGAAAAGAGAAATTCCCCTTGAATTTGCCAGGGAAAAATTAACCTTGGCTTCTGTCCAAGAGATGGCGCTGGGAAGCAAGACACAATCCTACCGTCATATACACCGCCAGGTGTTTATATCTCTCGCTATATACACACCGAGAGTATACTTCAAACACTTGTTTAAGGAATTAAAATGTTCTCGACCGGTGGTGAACGGGGTACGAACAGCCTTAATGACCCTCGTGTAGTAGACAGACTTTAAGCCTCATTAACCAACCGGCCTCACGATCATCAAGGGTTATGGATAGCCCTTCCCTTACGGGTAGATTAAAAGAACCCATCTTACACTCTTCCGACACTTCAGACTAGATAGATAGCTGTGAACATAAGAAAGGCGTATACGTAGGGGGTCGGAAACAATGTTGGTATAATTTCAAACGAGAGCAGAACTCTCTCACTGGGGCCATGAATGTCAACAAATTCAAATCGAGAAGTGAGATTGAAAAACATTGATTTGGCAATATGTGCGGAGATGAGTCTATCGCACGGCCCAGCAGCCTCGTTCATACATACATTTGCATGGTTTTTAATATTTATGAGAGATATCCGTGAGTTAGAATGATTGTCTGAG
>NW_027199364.1:0-33026 GCF_038502225.1 Cherax quadricarinatus | reverse complement strand
CAAAATTAGCTGTTACTGAAATTGATACCGTACTTTAGGGTAGAAGACAAAAAAGAATGCAGATGTAATATATACAGACTTTGCAAAGGCCTTTGACAAGTGTGACCATGGCGTAGTAGCACACAAAATGCGTGCTAAAGGAATAACAGGAAAAGTTGGTAGATGGATCTATAATTTCCTCACAAACAGAACACAAAGAGTAGTAGTCAACAGAGTAAAGTCTGAGGTGGCTACAGTGAAAAACTCTGTTCTACAAGGCACAGTACTCGCTCCCATCTTGTTTCTCATCCTCATATCTGACAGAGACAAGGATGTCAGCCACAGCACCGTGTCTTCCTTTGTAGATGCCACGCGAATCTGCATGACAGTGTCTTCCATTGCAGACACTGCAAGGCTCCAGGGGGACATCAACCAAATCTTTCAGTTTGTTAGGTAAGACACATATGCAACAGTTAGGTATCTTTATTTCGAAATAAAGATACCTAATATGAAGTCGGTCAACGTGGGCTGCATGAGAACGATTTTCAATTACTCCGATATGGTAAACACGAGGAAATTAAAACTTCATCAGAGTACAAAACAAAGTCTGGCCACAAAATAGAGCGAAAAACCAACATCAAAGATCAGGGAGTGATCATGTCAGAGGATCTCACCTTCAAGGACCATAACATTGTATCAATCGCATCTGCTAGAAAAATGACAGGATGGATAATGAGAACCTTCAAAACTAGGGATGCCAAGCCCGTGATGACACTCTTCAGGTCACTTGTTCTATCTAGGCTGGAATATTACTGCACACTAACAGCACCTTTCAAGGCAGGTGAAATTGCTGACCTAGAAAATGCACAGAGAACCTTCACGGCGCACATAACGGAGATAAAACACCTCAATTACTGGGAGTGCATGAAGTTCCTGAACCTGTATTCCCTGGAATGCAGGCAGGAGAGATACATGATTATATACACCTGGAAAATCCTAGAGGGACTAGTACCAAACTTGCACACAAAAATCACTCACAACCAAAGCAAAAGACTCGGCAGATGATGCAACATCCCCCCAATGAAAAACAGGGGTGTCACTAGCACGTTAAGAGACAATACAATAAGTGTCAGGGGCCCGAAACTGTTCAACTGCCTCCCAGCATACATAAGGGGGATTACCAATAGACCCCTTGGTGTCTTCAAGCTGGCACTAGACAAGCATTTAAAGTCGGTACCTGACCAGCCGGGCTGTGGCTCGTACGTTGGTTTGCGTGCAGCCAGCAGTAACAGCATGGTTGATCAGGCTCTGATCCACCAGGACGCCTGGTCACAGACCGGGCCGCGGGGGCGTTGACCCCTGGAACTCTCCAGGTAAACTCTAGGTAATATTGATACCATCAAAATCAGATGATATTGATACGTTGACACATCCATAAATTGAATAATATTAATACAATTATTTAGCTTCATTTGGTTCTTTGTTAATGTACTCGTCACTTATTACATTATATGCCTATAATGTGCTCAGTGCCACTATTGTAAAAAAAAAATATACAAATTTGTAAGTACAGTAATGTATAATAATATTTAGGCTTCAGCAAGGGCTGATATAAGTAACTATGTATGTGCAGGAGGTGAGTGATGTTGTTGGGGTTGTTCCCTCAAGGAAGGTTCCTTGATACCAGTCACATGCTCATTATCTATGGAATTGGACCCGTGTTCCTCTTCCTTGGATTGAACCAGAATGCCTCCCATTTCTCAAACAGTGTATGACTTCTGGTGGCTTAGTGCTTTCCCCATGAATGTAATAATAATAATAATATTGTGCTCCTGATTTCAGAATTTATTGTCTTTTTTATATCTTATGGTTATGGCACTTGCTACTTTTATTCGTTTATTTATTTATTTATTATTAATTTGGCCATGATACATAGAAGTACAAAGAAATACAGTGGTTAAGTGTAACCGAGTCCCTTGTATGCAGAGCATTATGGTCAGGCTTAAAATTAACTTCAGATTAACTAAGCAATGATATATTCAGTGGTAAACATTATAGTAAACAAATAACAATTAAGCACAAATGAGTTTTTCAAAGAGGTCATATGTTCATTTACTGAGTTGCTGAACATTCAATAGAATGGAGTATTCTGTTCAGTAATGTAATTAAAAAAACAAAGTTTGACAGGGTCACAAGTTATACATTTATGAGATAGTTATTCAGTGCGTATTTATTTAGTTGTGCCCCTCAAGGAAGGTTCCTTGATGTTGGTGAGGGGCTCTTGATTTAGGAAATTGGATCTGTGCTCCAGTTCCCCGAATTAAGCCTGAATGCCTTCCACATCCCCCCCCCCCAGGCGTAAGATAAGATTTCGTTCGGATTTTTAACCCCGGAGGGTTAGCCACCCAGGATAACCCAAGAAAGTCAGTGCGTCATCGAGGACTGTCTAACTTATTTCCATTGGGGTCCTTAATCTTGTCCCCCAGGATGCGACCCACACCAGTCGACTAACACCCAGGTACCTATTTGCTGCTAGGTGAACAGGACAATAGGTGTAAGGAAACGTGTCGAAATGTTTCCACCCGCCGGGAATCGAACCCGGGCCCTCCGTGTGTGAAGCGGGAGCTTTAGCCACCAGGCCACCGAGCCACAGAAGGAAATCTGTAGCTCTGTTTCCAAACTGAATGAAGTAGGTCAATGTTGAGAGTAAGTTTGTTAGTCATCATCTAGGTAGATATTTTCTGTAATTCGGTATTTACAGTATTGGCTAGCATGACTGGGCTCGGGTGAGAGAAGACGACTGTAGTGCCATCTGCAAATATTGTGGGTTTGAGCAGTTGCGATACATTTGGTAGGTCGTTTATGTAAACAAGAAAGAGAAGAGGGCCAAGGACCTCTTCCTCAGTTTGCAGTTATTGCTTCTTGTTCTCTCTCTTACTGTCATTAAGAATCTTCTTTATCTATTCTTCGAGGCCTTTTTAATACAGTGCTAAATAGTCCCATGATTAAAGGGCTTTGGTATAGCTTTCATTCTCACAAGTGGGGTGACTGAAAAAAAAATGAAAGAAAAGTTTCTTTATACAGTTAGTAATTTTATTCTTTTTATTCTCCTCATACAACACACATGGCTTATGAAGGAAGAATTCTCCTCTTTCCCATTTAGGCTACTTTACAGTTATCTTGGCTGATATAATCTGGGTGGTAGGGAGCACTGTTTAGGAAGAGGAAGGCTTTAAATAGTAATTAATTGTACTTCAGTTCAAGATCTTTATCTCCCATAGGAATTTTCTGTTTTCTAATTATTTTACAATAAGGCGAAGAAAAGAAATAACACAATTACTGTATATTACACCACAAAATGCTACCTCCATAAGCCATGCAGGTCATAAGAGGCAGCTAAAATGCCAGAACAAGGGGCTACAACTCCATAATTTTTTGGCTGATTTACTAAACTTTTTTTTTTTTTGGTTCACAAATTTTTTAAAAAAAACTCTTGCAGACAAAATGCTGTTTCTTTGGAGGAGGAGAGTTGAGTAGTTACTGCAACGACTATATAACCTACCAGAGGAGAGTTCAGTAGTTACCGCAACGACTATATAACCTACCAGAGGAGAGTTCACTAGTTACTGCAACGACTATATAACCTACCAGAGGAGAGTTCAGTAGTTACTGCTTCGACTATATAACCTACCAGAGGAGAGTTGAGTAGTTACTGCAACGACTATATAACCTACCAGAGAAGAGTTCAGTAGTTACCGCAACGACTATATAACCTACCAGAGGAGAGTTCAGTAGTTACTGCAACGACTATATAACCTACCAGAGGAGAGTTCAGTAGTTACTGCAACGACTATATAACCTACCAGAGGAGAGTTCAGTAGTTACTGCAACGACTATATAACCTACCAGAGGAGAGTTCAGTAGTTACTGCAACGACTATATAACCTACCAGAGGAGAGTTCACTAGTTACTGCAACGACTATATAACCTACCAGAGGAGAGTTCAGTAGTTACTGCAACGACTATATAACCTACCAGAGGAGAGTTCAGTAGTTACTGCAACGACTATATAACCTACCAGAGGAGAGTTCAGTAGTTACTGCAACGACTATATAACCTACCAGAGGAGAGTTCAGTAGTTACTGCAACGACTATATAACCTACCAGAGGAGAGTTCACTAGTTACTGCAACGACTATATAACCTACCAGAGGAGAGTTCAGTAGTTACTGCAACGACTATATAACCTACCAGAGGAGAGTTCAGTAGTTACTGCAACGACTATATAACCTACCAGAGGAGAGTTCAGTAGTTACTGCAACGACTATATAACCTACCAGAGGAGAGTTCAGTAGTTACTGCAACGACTATATAACCTACCAGAGGAGAGTTCAGTAGTTACCGCAACGACTATAAAACCTACCAGAGGAGAGTTCAGTAGTTACTGCAACAACTATATAACCTACCAGAGGAGAGTTCAGTAGTTACTGCAACGACTATATAACCTACCAGAGGAGAGTTCAGTAGTTACTGCAACGACTATATAACCTACCAGAGGAGAGTTCAGTAGTTACTGCTACGACTATATAACCTACCAGAGGAGAGTTCAGTAGTTACTGCAACGACTATATAACCTACCAGAGGAGAGTTCACTAGTTACTGCAACGACTATATAACCTACCAGAGGAGAGTTCAGTAGTTACTGCAACGACTATATAACCTACCAGAGGAGAGTTCAGTAGTTACTGCAACGACTATATAACCTACCAGAGGAGAGTTCACTAGTTACTGCAACGACTATATAACCTACCAGAGGAGAGTTCAGTAGTTACTGCTACGACTATATAACCTACCAGAGGAGAGTTCACTAGTTACTGCAACGACTATATAACCTACAAGAGGAGAGTTCAGTAGTTACTGCTACGACTATATAACCTACCAGAGGAGAGTTCAGTAGTTACCGCAACGACTATATAACCTACCAGAGGAGAGTTCACTAGTTACTGCAACGACTATATAACCTACCAGAGGAGAGTTCAGTAGTTACTGCAACGACTATATAACCTACCAGAGGAGAGTTCAGTAGTTACTGCAACGACTATATAACCTACCAGAGGAGAGTTCACTAGTTACTGCAACGACTATATAACCTACCAGAGGAGAGTTCAGTAGTTACTGCAACGACTATATAACCTACCAGAGGAGAGTTCACTAGTTACTGCAACGACTATATAACCTACCAGAGGAGAGTTCAGTAGTTACTGCTACGACTATATAACCTACCAGAGGAGAGTTCACTAGTTACTGCAACGACTATATAACCTACCAGAGGAGAGTTCACTAGTTACTGCAACGACTATATAACCTACCAGAGGAGAGTTCAGTAGTTACTGCAACGACTATATAACCTACCAGAGGAGAGTTCACTAGTTACTGCAACGACTATATAACCTACCAGAGGAGAGTTCACTAGTTACTGCAACGACTATATAACCTACCATGTAGTACAAGCTAACAGCAAAAGTACTTGTGAAATCAGTATAATTATATTAGTAAAGATGTATTTTTCATTTACTATTTATATTATTGACCCACATGTGGAAAGGCTCCAGAGCCCAGTCTAGATGCAGAAATAACTAATAGCGAAACTCATTATCATCCTCATGTAACAAATCAGATCATTTTTATTCCTTCCCAAGGCATACATCTCATTTCATATATGAAGTGCCTTCCAAATGCATACATCTCACTTCCCAAGGGGAGGTGAGATGAGATCTCATCTCAGTTCCCAAGGGGAGTGAGATGAGATGTGAAGCTGTGTAGTTCCAGACATGGGAGCAAGTGGTTTTCAGTTGCTCATAAGTCGGAATAATGACTGTTTGGCCTTACATTAAAAAAATACCGAAAAAAACTACGAAAAATACAGCAAAACTCATAAGAGTTAAGTCTTAGAATTGACTAATCTATACCATACTTGAAACACATCCAAATCCCTCCAGTGTTTCTGTGTTTGAACTGCTTAATGTAACTGCAAAATATATTATGGTAAATGAAACAGTATTGTATTTTTATATAGTGGTAAGGTATGGGTATTTGAATATTGAAAGCATATTTTACTTTGTTCTCTCTTTCCATGGGGGTGTCTTAATGGTATAGAAGGACTTGATCCAAGGAATTTAATGCACATACTGGTACTGTATTTTCTGGTGTAAACCTGATTACCTCTCATTCTCCATGCAATGTATGCCACTTATGGGTTCAGACTAACAGCTTTTCAGTACAGTGAACCTTGAATTAATTGTCTAATAGGGATGGGAGGAGTGTACGTTATTGCCAGTTGTTCATAGATTCCAAGTTATGAAATTTATTTTTCATGATTTTAAGATAAATGGACAAAGTTTGGAATCCGTGGACTTGGTCCATTGACTCAGAATACTGCTGCAGAATAATACTACAATGCACCACTGGCTCCCTGATTTTTTTTTATACTGTGCACACTGACCATGAAGACCCATTCTCTCACATGTGGGTCTACCAGCTTTTTCCTGCTTGATTTGAAGCCACTAGAATTTTGGCGTATTAGTACGTCAAACACATTGGCTCGTATAACGTATATAGTATTCGATCGAAACAGTCAAAAGGTTAATCATGATGTGTTGTCACAACCTGCCCAGTACGACTGTGTGTTGTCACAACCTGGCCAGTACGATTCTCTGTTGTCACAACCTGTCCAGTACAACTGCGTGTTGTCACAACCTGGCCAGTACGACTGTGTGTTGTCACAACCTGGCCAGTACGACTGTGTGTTGTCTCAACCTGGCCAGTATGAATGTGTGTTGCCACAACCTGGCCAGTACGACTGTGTGTTGTCACAACCTGGCCAGTACGACTGTGTGTTGTCACAACCTAGCCAGTACAACTGTGTGTTGTCACAACCTGGCCAGTACGACTGTGTGTTGCAACAACCTGGCCATTACGACTGTGTGTTGCCACAACCTGGAAAGTACGACTGTGTGTTGTCAAAACCTGGCCAGTACGACTGTGTGTTGTCACAAACTGGCCAGTACCACTGTGTGTTTCTACTACCTGGCCAGTACGACTGTGTGTTGTCACAACCTGGCCAGTACGACTGTGTGTTGTCAGAAACTGGCCAGTACGACTGTGTTGTCACAACCTGGCCAGTACGAATGCGTGTTGCCACAACCTGGCCAGTACGACTGTGTGTTGTCACAACCTGCCCAGTACGAATGTGTGTTGCCACAACCTGGCCAGTACGAATGTGTGTTGCCGCAACCTGGCCAGTACGACTGTGTGGTATCACAACCTGGCCAGCAGGACTCTGTGTTGTCACAACCTGGCCAGTACGACTGTGTGTTGCCACAACCTTGCCAGTACGACTGTGTGTTGTCACAACCTGGCCAGTACGACTGTGTGTTGTCACAACCTGGCCAGTACGACTGTGTGTAGTCACAACCTGGCCAGTACGACTGTGTGTTGTCACAACCTGTTCTAAATTGGTGAAGGATAATGCAAGTCAAAAGCTTTTCTGTTGTGTTTATTTCGCTCCCTTTACACACAGGATAACAGGCCTTTGGGACTCCTGGGTTGTAATAGGTAACAAAAGAAAAGTACAGTAACTTCCAATAACAGCATACTAACACATACACAAGTGAAAGTTTGTGTATGCAATAATTTCGCAAAAATCATTCTGAACCTAACGGAAAAAAATGTATTTCATTGTGTTTGTTTATTATTAAATTATTGTAAACTTATCTAAAACATTTTTAGGTTCTTTTAGAATAAAGTTATTAGTTTTTACATTAACATAAATGAAAAAAAATATATCTTTAAAGGCACAGAGAAAATATAAGAAAGAACTCAATTTTACATGAGGTCTTGTTAACAGACCAGTTTCACCCATTCGGATATTGGGATATTGGCAGTTTGGAAGAGTATCTAATATTACTTCATACTGTCAGGGAGGCTGGAGTGGGAATAACACCACCGATGCTTCTGTCAGGGAGGCTGGAGTGGGAATAACACCACCGATGCTACTGTCAGGGAGGCTGGAGTGGGAATAACACCACCGATGCTACTGTCAGGGAGGCTGGAGTGGGAATAACACCACCTTGGCTACTGTCAGGGAGGCTGGAGTGGGAATAACACCACCGATGCTACTGTCAGGGAGGCTGGAGTGGGAATAACACCACCGATGCTACTGTCAGGGAGGCTGGAGTGGGAATAACACCACCGATGCTACTGTCAGGGAGGCTGGAGTGGGAATAACACCACCAATGCTACAGTCAGGGAGGCTGGAGTACTGTCAGGGAGGATGGAGTGGGAATAACACCACACTGGTTACTGTCAGGGAGGCTGGAGTGGGAATAACATCACCGATGCTACTGTCAAAGAGGCTGGAGTGGGAATAACACCACCGATGCTACTGTCAGGGAGGCTGGAGTGGGAATAACACCACCGATGCTACTGTCAGGGAGGCTGGAGTGGGAATAACACCACCGATGCTACTGTCAGGGAGGCTGGAGTGGGAATAACACCACCGATGCTACTGTCAGGGAGGCTGGAGTGGGAATAACACCACCGATGCTACTGTCAGGGAGGCTGGAGTGGGAATAACACCACCAATGCTACTGTCAGGGAGGCTGGAGTGGGAATAACACCACCAATGCTACTGTCAGGGAGGCTGGAGTGGGAATAACACCACCAATGCTACTGTCAGGGAGGCTGGAGTGGGAATAACACCACCGATGCTACTGTCAGGGAGGCTGGAGTGGGAATAACACCACCAATGCTACTGTCAGGGAGGCTGGAGTGGGAATAACACCACGGATGCTACTGTCAGGGAGGCTGGAGTGGGAATAACATCACCAATGCTGTCAGGGAGGCTGGTTGACGCTTTTGAATCCAAATCATGAATAATAACAATAATAATTAATAATAATAACATAATAATAATAACATAATAATAATAATAATAATGAATTATAATATATTTGCGACCACTGTCAGCCTCAGAGTTATCTCTGAGTTACCAGACCTTGCCACGTGGAGGCCAGTGGTTCGTCTTTAAGGTCCCCCCCCCCTCGCCTTCCCCAGGTTCATGTGTCCAGGAATTCATCCGTGGGCCCCCGGATGTCTCCCCTTCCTCATTTCCCTAAGGTCAGCCTCGCCTCTCTTTCTCTCTCTGCCTTCCAGCCTCAGCCTTCCCCAGGTTCATGTATCCAGGAATCCATCTGTCTGCCTCCGGATGTTTTCCCTTCCTCACTTCCCTAAGGTCAGCCTCACAAACCTGTTTTCTTGCTGTCCCCAGGTTCATGTATCCAGGAATCCTTCCGTCTACCGCCGGATATCTTCCCTTCCCCACTTACCCAAGGTCAGCCTCAACTGCATGTATTCTTGCCTTGCTAAGGTTCATGTATCCAGGAATCCATCCGCTCGCTCCGGATGTCTCCCCTTCCCCACTTACCTAAGGTCAGCCTCAACGACAACCTTCCTCAAGTTCATGTATCCAGGAATCCATCCGCTCGCTCCGGATGTCTTCCCTTCCCCATTTCCCTAAGGTCGGCGGTGCCTTCCCAGGATCAGTGTCTCCAGGAATCCACTTATGTCACCTCAGGTGAACTCCCTTCCCCACTTCCCCAAGGTCAGCGGTATTCTTGCCGTCCGCAGGATCATGTATCCAGGAATCCTTCCGTCTACCGCCGGATATCTTCCCTTCCCCACTTACCCAAGGTCAGCCTCAACTGCATGTATTCTTGCCTTGCTCAGGTTCATGTATCCAGGAATCCATCCGCTCGCTCCGGATGTCTCCCCTTCCCCACTTACCCAAGGTCAGCCTCAACAACAACCTTCCTCAAGTTCATGTATCCAGGAATCCATCCGCTCGCTCCGGATGTCTTTCCTTCCCCATTTCCCTAAGGTCGGCGGTGCCTTCCCCGGATCAGTGTCTCCAGGAGTCCACTTATGTCACCTGAGTGGACTCCCTTTCCCACTTCCCCAAGGTCAGCGGTATTCTTGCCATTCCCAGGATCATGTATCCAGGAATCCTTCCGTCTACCGCCGGATATCTTCCCTTCCCCACTTACCCAAGGTCAGCCTCAACTGCATGTATTCTTGCCTTCTCAGGTTCATGTATCCAGGAATCCATCCGCTCGCTCCGGATGTCTCCCCTTCCCCACTTACCTAAGGTCAGCCTCAACAACAACCTTCCTCAAGTTCATGTATCCAGGAATCCATCCGCTCGCTCCGGATGTCTTCCCTTCCCCATTTCCCTAAGGTCGGCGGTGCCTTCCCCGGATCAGTGTCTCCAGGAGTCCACTTATGTCACCTCAGGTGAACTCCCTTCCCCACTTACCCAAGGTCAGCGGTATTCTTGCCATTCCCAGGATCATGTATCCAGGAATCCTTCCGTCTACCGCCGGATATCTTCCCTTCCTCACTTACCCAAGGTCAGCCTCAACTGCATGTATTCTTGCCTTGCTCAGGTTCATGTATCCAGGAATCCATCCGCTCGCTCCGGATGTCTCCCCTTCCCCACTTACCCAAGGTCAGCCTCAACAACAACCTTCCTCAAGTTCATGTATCCAGGAATCCATCCGCTCGCTCCGGATGTCTTCCCTTCCCCATTTCCCTAAGGTCGGCGGTGCCTTCCCCGGATCAGTGTCTCCAGGAGTCCACTTGTGTCACCTGAGTGGACTCCCTTCCCCACTTCCCCAGAGTCAGCGGTGCCTTCCCCGGATCAGTGTCTCCAGGAGTCCACTAGTGTCACCTCAGGTGGACTCCCTTCCCCACTTCCCCAGAGTCAGCGGTTGCCACCTTCAGTGACCTCGCTGCATGGAAACTTGGTCTTGTCTAGCTGGTCTACGGTAGAGACTGTCCAGGTGGGTGGAATTACTGGAGGTGACACACACAGAAAACTGCGTCCAGTAATTACATCCACCAAGACAGCCGCGACCGTAGGTCAGCTAGACGCCACCAAGCTGCCTCACAGTTCCGCCACCTCCGAGAGGCTAATTAACGTAAATTTTGGAAATCCTTTTATGTTACACTATGAAAATATACTGAGAACAAGTTGTTTTTTTACTTATTTAGCTGTTTAAAAGTATTTGAGAGTGTTTTATTATTGCAGATGAATACCCAAATGTTGGTTAATTTGTCCACCACCATCATAACTATGTTAAATATTACACTGCTTTCATTTTTGTTTATTTATCCGTCTTTTACATTTGGCACTGAAAGCCTAACAAGCACAGAAATTGTTTGCATACACATATATAAGTATTTTCACAAATATTTATACGTTTAAACACATTCACCTTACTCATACATCATTATACATACACTTGCATGCATAAAAAATCACACACAATCCCATGTACTACAAATACGCACACAACAATGTACACAGTTATCTGCTATCACTATAATATGTCTGAGATCACACATACATGCACACAAACATATCACTCCAAAGCCCATCCCACGAACACTTATGTACACATACATGTGTACACATTCTCATAGACATACATGTACTCGTCCACATGATTAAACAATGTAGCAGAGACAATATATGGGAAATTTAGATATGAGTATTTGCTTCAATATTCAGAATATATAAGACAAAAAAATGTTGGTTTACAGTAATTTGAGAACATTGTTTGTGTAACTTGTGAATATTTAAAGATGTGACAGCTGTACCACGGAACTGTGCTGACAGCAGAGTCAGCCAGGCTGACAGCTGTACCACGGAACTGTGCTGACAGCAGAGTCAGCCAAGCTGACAGCTGTACCACGGAACTGTGCTGACAGCAGAGTCAGCCAAGCTGACAGCTGTACCACGGAACTGTGCTGACAGCAGAGTCAGCCAAGCTGACAGCTGTACCACGGAACTGTGCTGACAGCAGAGTCAGCCAGGCTGACAGCTGTACCTGTGCTGACGGAACTGTGCTGACAGCAGAGTCAGCCAAGCTGACAGCTGTACCACGGAACTGTGCTGACAGCAGAGTCAGCCACGCTGACAGCTGTACCACGGAACTGTGCTGACAGCAGAGTCAGCCAGGCTGACAGCTGTACCACGGAACTGTGCTGACAGCAGAGTCAGCCAGGCTGACAGCTGTACCACGGAACTGTGCTGACAGCAGAGTCAGCCAGGCTGACAGCTGTACCACGGAACTGTGCTGACAGCAGAGTCAGCAAGACTGACAGCTGTACCACGGAACTGTGCTGACAGCAGAGTCAGCCAGACTGACAGCTGTACCACGGAACTGTGCTGACAGCAGAGTCAGCCAGACTGACAGCTGTACCACGGAACTGTGCTGACAGCAGAGTCAGCCAGACTGACAGCTGTACCACGGAACTGTGCTGACAGCAGAGTCAGCCAAGCTGACAGCTGTACCACGGAACTGTGCTGACAGCAGAGTCAGCCAGACTGACAGCTGTACCACGGAACTGTGCTGACAGCAGAGTCAGCCAGACTGACAGCTGTACCACGGAACTGTGCTGACAGCAGAGTCAGCCAGACTGACAGCTGTACCACGGAACTGTGCTGACAGCAGAGTCAGCCAGGCTGACAGCTGTACCACGGAACTGTGCTGACAGCAGAGTCAGCCAAGCTGACAGCTGTACCAGGGAACTGTGCTGACAGCAGAGTCAGCCACCCGGACAGCTGTACCACGGAACTGTGCTGACAGCAGAGTCAGCCAGGCTGACAGCTGTACCACGGAACTGTGCTGACAGCAGAGTCAGCCAGTGACAGCTGTACCACGGAACTGTGCTGACAGCAGAGTCAGCCAGGCTGACAGCTGTACCACGGAACTGTGCTGACAGCAGAGTCAGCCAGGCTGACAGCTGTACCACGGAACTGTGCTGACAGCAGAGTCAGCCAGGCTGACAGCTGTACCACGGAACTGTGCTGACAGCAGAGTCAGCCAGGCTGACAGCTGTACCACGGAACTGTGCTGACAGCAGAGTCAGCCAAGCTGACAGCTGTACCACGGAACTGTGCTGACAGCAGAGTCAGCCAAGCTGACAGCTGTACCACGGAACTGTGCTGACAGCAGAGTCAGCCAGGCTGACAGCTGTACCACGGAACTGTGCTGACAGCAGAGTCAGCCAGGCTGACAGCTGTACCACGGAACTGTGCTGACAGCAGAGTCAGCCAGGCTGACAGCTGTACCACGGAACTGTGCTGACAGCAGAGTCAGCCAAGCTGACAGCTGTACCACGGAACTGTGCTCTTCTTTACTCTGAATTATTATGTAGATCATACAAGTTTTTTTTAATGTTTACTTTTCACTTTCATCTACACATATACATCACTACAAACACACATATATACATACATGTGTACACATATACATCACTACAAACACACATATATACATACATGTGTACACATATACATCACTACAAACACACATATATACATACATGTGTACACATATACATCACTACAAACACACATATATACATACATGTGTACACATATACATCACTACAAACACACATATATACATACATGTGTACACATATACATCACTACAAACACACATATATACATACATGTGTACACATATACATCACTACAAACACACATATATACATACATGTATCCTTCCTGAATCTGAATTTTTCCAACTTAAAACCATTGCTGCGAGTCCTGTCTAGGCTAGATATTTTCAGCACACTATTTACATCCCCTTTATTTATTCCTGTCTTCCATTTATACACCTCAATCATATCCCCCCTAATTCTACGTCTTTCTAGAGAGTGCAGATTCAGGGCCCTTAGTCTATCCTCATAGGGAAGGTTTCTGATACATGGGATCAACTTTGTCATCCTCCTTTGTACATTTTCCAGAGAATTTATATCCATTCTGTAATAAGGTGACCAAAACTGTGCAGCATAATCTAAATGAGGCCTAACCAAGGATGTATAGAGTTGAAGAACAACCTGAGGACTCCTATTATTTATGCTTCTTGATATGAAGCCAAGGATTCTATTAGCTTTATTGCGAACACTTATGCACTGTTGTCTTGGTTTCAGATTACTGCTAACCAGAACTCCTAAATCTTTTTCGCAATCCGTAATATTAAGATCTACATTATTTAGTTTATATGTGGCATGGTTATTGTCCTGTCCAATATTTAGAACTTTGCATTTGTCTATATTAAACTGCATCTGCCACTTCTCCGACCACTGCATCAGTCTATTCAAATCTTCCTGGAGTGCTCGAATGTCCTCGTCAGAATGAATTCGACGGCCTATTTTGGTGTCATCGGCAAACTTGCCGATGTCGCTCTTTATGCCCTCATCTATGTCGTTTATGTAGATTGTGAACAGCAGGGGGCCCAACACTGACCCCTGTGGAACACCGCTCGTGACACTTCCCCACTCTGATTTCTCCCCATTTATGCAAACTCTCTGCTGCCTATTTGTCAACCATGCCTCTATCCAGGAAAAAATTTCTCCTCCTATTCCATGTGCATTAATTTTCCTCAATAGTCTCTGATGTGGGACCCTGTCAAAAGCCTTACTGAAGTCCATATACACAATATCATATTCATTACCATGATCTACCTCCTCAAATACCTTAGTGAAAAAAGTTAATAAATTCGTAAGGCAGGAACGCCCCTTTGTAAAACCATGCTGAGATTCGTTGATTAATTTATGCTTTTCAAGGTGGCTACGAACTGCCTCGGCAATTATTGATTCCATAAATTTTCCCACTATGGAGGTTAGGCTTATTGGTCTATAGTTCGAAGCTAAGGACCTGTCACCTGTTTTGAAAATAGGTATCACATTTGCCATTTTCCACTTATCTGGCACCATGCCAGTTTGTAGTGATATGTTGAAAAGATTAGCCAAAGGTGTGCTAAGCTCCTCTTTACATTCCTTTAGAACCCTTGCATACAGTTCATCAGGGCCTGGGGATTTGTTAGGTTTTAATTTATCTATTTGCCTAAGGACCATGTCACTTGTGACCCTAATAGTGCACAGTTTATTATCGTCCTGTTCTACATAATTTATCATTACTGGAATATCGCTGGTATCCTCCTGTGTAAAAACTGAGAGGAAGTATGTGTTAAAAATTCTACACATTTCCTTATCACTGTCAGTGAGCTGACCCGAGGAACTTTTGAGTGGGCCTATCTTGTCCCTGATCTTACTTCTGTATACCTGAAAGAATCCTTTTGGGTTAGTCTTCGATTCTCTTGCAACTTTAACCTCATAATCTCTTTTTGCTTTTCTAATTCCCTATTTTATTTCTCTCTTTAACTGAATATATCGATTTCTCAATTGCCCCTCTCCTCTTTTGATTTGCCTATATATGCCTCTCTTTTGACCAATCAGATATTTTAATCTATTGTTCATCCATTTAGGATCATTTTTGTTTGATCTGATTTCCCTATTTGGAACATAATTTGACTGAGCAGCTAGAACTATGCCCTGGAAAGCATCATATCGGCAACCATCACCACCTACCTGACCCTTAGTCAGGTCATTCCAGTTCAGCCCACCTAAGTAATTTTTCAGTCCTATGAAATCACCCAAGCGAAAGTCAGGGACGGAGACTTGATTGCCATTATTAGGGGAATTCCATGATATATTAAAACACATATACATCACTACAAACACACATAAATACATACATGTGTACACATATACATCACTACAAACACACATATATACATACATGTGTACACATATACATCACTACAAACACACATATATACATACATGTGTACACATATACATCACTACAAACACACATATATACATACATGTGTACAAATATACATCACTACAAACACACATATATACATACATGTGTACACATATACATCACTACAAACACACATATATACATACATGTGTACACATATACATCACTACAAACACACATATATACATACATGTGTACACATATACATCACTACAAACACACATATATACATACATGTGTACACATATACATCACTACAAACACATATATACATACATGTGTACACATATACATCACTACAAACACACATATATACATACATGTGTACACATATACATCACTACAAACACACATATATACATACATGTGTACACATATACATCACTACAAACACACATATATACATACATGTGTACACATATACATCACTACAAACACACATATATACATACATGTGTACACATATACATCACTACAAACACACATATATACATACATGTGTACACATATACATCACTACAAACACACATATATACATACATGTGTACACATATACATCACTACAAACACACATATATACATACATGTGTACACATATACATCACTACAAACACACATATATACATACATGTGTACACATATACATCACTACAAACACACATATATACATACATGTGTACACATATACATCACTACAAACACACATATATACATACATGTGTACACATATACATCACTACAAACACACATATATACATACATGTGTACACATATACATCACTACAAACACACATATATACATACATGTGTACACATATACATCACTACAAACACACATATATACATACATGTGTACACATATACATCACTACAAACACACATATATACATACATGTGTACACATATACATCACTACAAACACACATATATACATACATGTGTACACACATACATCACTACAAACACACACATATATACATATATGTGTACACATATACATCACTACAAACACACATATATACATGTGTACACATATACATCACTACAAACACACTACTACAAACACAAATATTTACATACATGTGTACACATACACATCACTACAAACACACTACTACAAACACACATATTTACATACATGTGTACACATACACATCACTACAAACACACTACTACAAACACACATATTTACATACATGTGTACACATACACATCACTACAAACACACTACTACAAACACACATATTTACATACATGTGTACACACATGCATCACTACAAACACACTACTGCCAACACACATATATACATACATGTGTACACACATACATCACTACAAACACACTACTACCAACACACATATATACATACATGTGTACACACATACATCACTACAAACACACTACTACCAACACACATATATACATACATGTGTACACACATGCATCACTACAAACACACTACTACCAACACACATATATACATACATGTGTACACACATACATCACTACAAACACACTACTACCAACACACATATATACATACATGTGTACACACATGCATCACTACAAACACACTACTACCAACACACATATATACATACATGTGTACACACATACACCATTAAAAACACACTACTACCATCACACATATATACATACATGTGTACACACATACATCACTACAAACACACTACTACCATCACACATATATACATACATGTGTACACACATACATCACTACAAACACACTACTACCATCACACATATATACATACATGTGTACACACATACATCACTACAAACACACTACTACCATCACACATATATACATACATGTGTACACGTTATCATAGACATATCAACACTCTCCCTCACAATTGTTTAATTAAAATTAATAATGTATAAATTTTGAATGAGAATTTAGATAATTTTTGTTTATATCATTTAAATTTTCTCTAAGAAAGTGCAATAAGGGTTATAATTTTTTGATGAAATAATGTGGTAAAAGATGTAAATATGTGAAGAAATTACTAACTTGAGAGACTTGTGGTTAAGATAAAGAAGATATTCAGAAGAATAAACACTTTGTTTAAGTAGAATTAATTATTAAATAACTTTCTCAATTCTCATACTTACACTTCTCTCACCTCTTTATTAATGACTTAAAAAAACATTCACAACAACAGACAAAAAATAAAAACTTTCTGTGATAAAAAAAAAAAAAACACTCGACTTGGATGATTCGATCTGTTGACAATAAGAATTTTGGCGGTGGCTGCCACGACCTGGCCAGTACGACTGTGTGTTGCCACGACCTGGCCAGTACGACTGTGTGTTGCCACAACCTGGCCAGTACGACTGTGTGTTGCCACAACCTGGCCAGTACGACTGTGTGTTGCCACAACCTGGCCAGTACGACTGTGTGTTGCCACAACCTGGCCAGTACGACTGTGTGTTGCCACAACCTGGCCAGTACGACTGTGTGTTGCCACAACCTGGCCAGTACGACTGTGTGTTGCCACAACCTGGCCAGTACGACTGTGTGTTGCCACAACCTGGCCAGTACGACTGTGTGTTGCCACAACCTGGCCAGTACGACTGTGTGTTGCCACAACCTGGCCAGTACGACTGTGTGTTGCCACAACCTGGCCAGTACGACTGTGTGTTGCCACAACCTGGCCAGTACGACTGTGTGTTGCCACAACCTGGCCAGTACGACTGTGTGTTGCCACAACCTGGCCAGTACGACTGTGTGTTGCCACAACCTGGCCAGTACGACTGTGTGTTGCCACAACCTGGCCAGTACGACTGTGTGTTGCCACAACCTGGCCAGTACGACTGTGTGTTGCCACAACCTGGCCAGTACGACTGTGTGTTGCCACAACCTGGCCAGTACGACTGTGTGTTGCCACAACCTGGCCAGTACGACTGTGTGTTGCCACAACCTGGCCAGTACGACTGTGTGTTGCCACAACCTGGCCAGTACGACTGTGTGTTGCCACAACCTGGCCAGTACGACTGTGTGTTGCCACAACCTGGCCAGTACGACTGTGTGTTGCCACAACCTGGCCAGTACGACTGTGTGTTGCCACAACCTGGCCAGTACGACTGTGTGTTGCCACAACCTGGCCAGTACGACTGTGTGTTGCCACAACCTGGCCAGTACGACTGTGTGTTGCCACAACCTGGCCAGTACGACTGTGTGTTGCCACAACCTGGCCAGTACGACTGTGTGTTGCCACAACCTGGCCAGTACGACTGTGTGTTGCCACAACCTGGCCAGTACGACTGTGTGTTGCCACAACCTGGCCAGTACGACTGTGTGTTGCCACAACCTGGCCAGTACGACTGTGTGTTGCCACAACCTGGCCAGTACCACTGTGTGTTGCCACAACCTGGCCAGTACGACTGTGTGTTGCCACAACCTGGCCAGTACGACTGTGTGTTGCCACAACCTGCCCAGTGCGACTGTTTGTTGCCACAACCTGGCCAGTACGACTGTGTGTTGCCACAACCTGGCCAGTACGACTGTGTGTTGCCACAACCTGGCCAGTACGACTGTGTTTACCTGGAGTTTACCTGGAGAGAGTTCCGGGGGTCAACGCCCCCGCGGCCCGGTCTGTGACCAGGCCTCCTGGTGGATCAGCGCCTGATCAACCAGGCTGTTGCTGCTGGCTGCACGCAAACCAACGTACGAGCCACAGCCCGGCTGATCAGGAACTGACTTTAGGTGCTTGTCCAGTGCCAGCTTGAAGACTGCCAGGGGTCTGTTGGTAATCCCCCTTATGTGTGCTGGGAGGCAGTTGAACAGTCTCGGGCCCCTGACACTTATTGTATGGTCTCTTAACGTGCTAGTGACACCCCTGCTTTTCATTGGGGGGATGGTGCATCGTCTGCCAAGTCTTTTGCTTTCGTAGTGAGTGATTTTCGTGTGCAAGTTCGGTACTAGTCCCTCTAGGATTTTCCAGGTGTATATAATCATATATCTCTCCCTCCTGCGTTCCAGGGAATACAGGTTTAGAAACCTCAAGCGCTCCCAGTAATTGAGGTGTTTTATCTCCGTTATGCGCGCCGTGAAAGTTCTCTGTACATTTTCTAGGTCGGCAATTTCACCTGCCTTGAAAGGTGCTGTTAGAGTGCAGCAATATTCCAGCCTAGATAGAACAAGTGACCTGAAGAGTGTCATCATGGGCTTGGCCTCCCTAGTTTTGAAGGTTCTCATTATCCATCCTGTCATTTTTCTAGCAGATGCGATTGATACAATGTTATGGTCCTTGAAGGTGAGATCCTCCGACATAATCACTCCCAGGTCTTTGACGTTGGTGTTTCGCTCTATTTTGTGGCCAGAATTTATTTTGTACTCTGATGAAGATTTAATTTCCTCATGTTTACCATATCTGAGTAATTGAAATTTCTCATCGTTGAACTTCATATTGTTTTCTGCAGCCCACTGAAAGATTTGGTTGATGTCCGCCTGGAGCCTTGCAGTGTCTGCAATGGAAGACACTGTCATGCAGATTCGGGTGTCATCTGCAAAGGAAGACACGGTGCTGTGGCTGACATCCTTGTCTATGTCGGATATGAGGATGAGGAACAAGATGGGAGCTAGTACTGTGCCTTGTGGAACAGAGCTTTTCACCGTAGCTGCCTCGGACTTTACTCTGTTGACGACTACTCTCTGTGTTCTGTTAGTGAGGAAATTATAGATCCATCGACCGACTTTTCCTGTTATTCCTTTAGCGCGCATTTTGTGCGCTATTACGCCATGGTCACACTTGTCGAAGGCTTTTGCAAAGTCTGTATATATTACATCTGCATTCTTTTTGTCTTCTAGTGCATTTAGGACCTTGTCGTAGTGATCCAGTAGTTGAGACAGACAGGAGCGACCTGTTCTAAACCCATGTTGCCCTGGGTTGTGTAACTGATGGGTTTCTAGATGGGTGGTGATCTTGCTTCTTAGGACCCTTTCAAAGATTTTTATGATATGGGATGTTAGTGCTATTGGTCTGTAGTTCTTTGCTGTTGCTTTACTGCCCCCTTTGTGGAGTGGGGCTATGTCTGTTGTTTTTAGTAACTGAGGGACGACCCCCGTGTCCATGCTCCCTCTCCATAGGATGGAAAAGGCTCGTGATAGGGGCTTCTTGCAGTTCTTGATGAACACAGAGTTCCATGAGTCTGGCCCTGGGGCAGAGTGCATGGGCATGTCATTTATCGCCTGTTCGAAGTCATTTGGCGTCAGGATAACATCGGATAGGCTTGTGTTAATCAAATTTTGTGGCTCTCTCATAAAAAATTCATTTTGATCTTCGACTCTCAGTCTGGTTAGCGGCTTGCTAAAAACTGAGTCATATTGGGACTTTGTTGCCACAACCTGGCCAGTACGACTGTGTGTTGCCACAACCTGGCCAGTACGACTGTGTGTTGCCACAACCTGGCCAGTACGACTGTGTGTTGCCACAACCTGGCCAGTACGACTGTGTGTTGCCACAACCTGGCCAGTACGACTGTGTGTTGCCACAACCTGGCCAGTACGACTGTGTGTTGCCACAACCTGGCCAGTACGACTGTGTGTTGCCACAACCTGGCCAGTACGACTGTGTGTTGCCACAACCTGGCCAGTACGACTGTGTGTTGCCACAACCTGGCCAGTACGACTGTGTTGCCACAACCTGGCCAGTACGACTGTGTGTTGCCACAACCTGGCCAGTACGACTGTGTGTTGCCACAACCTGGCCAGTACGACTGTGTGTTGCCACAACCTGGCCAGTACGACTGTGTGTTGCCACAACCTGGCCAGTACGACTGTGTGTTGCCACAACCTGGCCAGTACGACTGTGTGTTGCCACAACCTGGCCAGTACGACTGTGTGTTGCCACAACCTGGCCAGTACGACTGTGTGTTGCCACAACCTGGCCAGTACGACTGTGTGTTGCCACAACCTGGCCAGTACGACTGTGTGTTGCCACAACCTGGCCAGTACGACTGTGTGTTGCCACAACCTGGCCAGTACGACTGTGTGTTGCCACAACCTGGCCAGTACGACTGTGTGTTGCCACAACCTGGCCAGTACGACTGTGTGTTGCCACAACCTGGCCAGTACGACTGTGTGTTGCCACAACCTGGCCAGTACGACTGTGTGTTGCCACAACCTGGCCAGTACGACTGTGTGTTGCCACAACCTGGCCAGTACGACTGTGTGTTGCCACAACCTGGCCAGTACGACTGTGTGTTGCCACAACCTGGCCAGTACGACTGTGTGTTGCCACAACCTGGCCAGTACGACTGTGTGTTGCCACAACCTGGCCAGTACGACTGTGTGTTGCCACAACCTGGCCAGTACGACTGTGTGTTGCCACAACCTGGCCAGTACGACTGTGTGTTGCCACAACCTGGCCAGTACGACTGTGTGTTGCCACAACCTGGCCAGTACGACTGTGTGTTGCCACAACCTGGCCAGTACGACTGTGTGTTGCCACAACCTGGCCAGTACGACTGTGTGTTGCCACAACCTGGCCAGTACGACTGTGTGTTGCCACAACCTGGCCAGTACGACTGTGTGTTGCCACAACCTGGCCAGTACGACTGTGTGTTGCCACAACCTGGCCAGTACGACTGTGTGTTGCCACAACCTGGCCAGTACGACTGTGTGTTGCCACACCCTGGCCAGTACGACTGTGTGTTGCCACACCCTGGCCAGTACGACTGTGTGTTGTCACAACCTGGCCAGTACGACTGTGTGTTGCCACAACCTGGCCAGTACGACTGTGTGTTGTCACAACCTGGCCAGTACGACTGTGTGTTGTCACAACCTGGCCAGTACGACTGTGTGTTGCCACAACCTGGCCAGTACGACTGTGTGTTGTCACAACCTGGCCAGTACGACTGTGTGTTGCCACAACCTGGCCAGTACGACTGTGTGTTGCCACAACCTGGCCAGTACGACTGTGTGTTGTCACAACCTGGCCAGTACGACTGTGTGTTGCCACAACCTGGCCAGTACGACTGTGTGTTGTCACAACCTGGCCAGTACGACTGTGTGTTGCCACAACCTGGCCAGTACGACTGTGTGTTGCCACAACCTGGCCAGTACGACTGTGTGTTGCCACAACCTGGCCAGTACGACTGTGTGTTGTCACAACCTGGCCAGTACGACTGTGTGTTGTCACAACCTGGCCAGTACGACTGTGTGTTGTCACAACCTGGCCAGTACGACTGTGTGTTGCCACAACCTGGCCAGTACGACTGTGTGTTGCCACAACCTGGCCAGTACGACTGTGTGTTGCCACAACCTGGCCAGTACGACTGTGTGTTGCCACAACCTGGCCAGTACGACTGTGTGTTGTTACAACCTGGCCAGTACGACTGTGTGTTGCCACAACCTGGCCAGTACGACTGTGTGTTTACACAACCTGGCCAGTACGACTGTGTGTTGGCCAGTACACAACCTGGCCAGTACGACTGTGACTGTTGTCACAACCTGGCCAGTACGACTGTGTGTTGTCACACAACCTGGCCAGTACGACTGTGTGTTGACTGTGTGTTGTCACAACCTGGCCAGTACGACTGTGTGTTGTCCACAACCTGGCCAGTACGACTGTGTGTTGTCACAACCTGGCCAGTACGACTGTGTGTTGCCACAACCTGGCCAGTACGACTGTGTGTTGTCACAACCTGGCCAGTACGACTGTGTGTTGTCACAACCTGGCCAGTACGTCTGTGTTGCCACAACCTGGCCAGTACGACTGTGTGTTGTCACAACCTGGCCAGTACGACTGTGTGTTGTCACAACCTAGCCAGTACCACTGTGTGTTGTCACAACCTGGCCAGTACGACTGTGTGTTGGCCAGTACACAACCTGGCCAGTACGACTGTGTGTTGCCACAACCTGGCCAGTACGACTGTGTGTTGTCACAACTGTGTGTTGTCACAACCTGGCCAGTACGACTGTGTGTTGTCACAACCTGGCCAGTACGACTGTGTGTTGTCACAACCTGGCCAGTACGACTGTGTGTTGTCACAACCTGGCCAGTACGACTGTGTGTTGTCACAACCTGGCCAGTACGACTGTGTGTTGTCACAACCTGGCCAGTACGACTGTGTGTTGTCACAACCTGGCCAGTACGACTGTGTGTTGTAACAACCTGGCCAGTACGACTGTGTGTTGTCACAACCTGGCCAGTACGACTGTGTGTTGTACGACTACGACTGTGTGTTGTCACAACCTGTGTGTTGTCACAACCTGGCCAGTACGACTGTGTGTTGTCACAACCTGGCCAGTACGACTGTGTGTTGTCACAACCTGGCCAGTACGACTGTGTGTTGTCACAACCTGGCCAGTACGACTGTGTGTTGTCACAACCTGGCCAGTACGACTGTGTGTTGTCACAACCTGGCCAGTACGACTGTGTGTTGTCACAACCTGGCCAGTACGACTGTGTGTTGTCACAACCTGGCCAGTACGACTGTGTGTTGTCACAACCTGGCCAGTACGACTGTGTGTTGTCACAACCTGGCCAGTACGACTGTGTGTTGTCACAACCTGGCCAGTACGACTGTGTGTTGTCACAACCTGGCCAGTACGACTGTGTGTTGTCACAACCTGGCCAGTACGACTGTGTGTTGTCACAACCTGTTCTAAATTGGTGAAGGATAATGCAAGTCAAAAGCTTTTCTGTTGTGTTTATTTCGCTGCCTTTACACACAGGATAACAGGCCTTTGGGACTCCTGGGTTGTAATAGGTAACAAAAGAAAAGTACAGTAACTTCCAATAACAGCATACTAACACATACACAAGTGAAAGTTTGTGTATGCAATAATTTCGCAAAAATCATTCTGAACCTAACGGAAAAAAATGTATTTCATTGTGTTTGTTTATTATTAAATTATTGTAAACTTATCTAAAACATTTTTAGTTAAATTAGGCTAAATCAAATTAAATTAAATTAAAGGTTAGGTAAGTTTTCTAAGGTTCTTTTAGAACAAAGTTATTAGTTTTTACATTAACATAAATGAAAAAAATATATCTTTAAACGCACAGAGAAAATATAAGAAAGGACTCAATTTTACATGAGGTCTTGTTAACAGACCAGTTTCACCCATTCGGATATTGGGATATTGGCAGTTTGGAAGAGTATCTAATATTACTTCATATATGCTTCTAAACTGTTGTGTCTGAGCGCCTCTGCAAAGACAGTGATTATGTGTGAGTGAGGTGAAAGTGTTGAATGATGATGAAAGTATTTCCTTTTTGGGGATTTTTTTCATATTATGATAACGTGGGTGGCACCAGCGAGATGCCACTGACGTGTTATTCCCGAGTAGGAATAACCCCACCATGGTTACTGTCAGGGAGGCTGGAGTGGGAATAACACCACCATGGTTACTGTCAGGGAGGCTGGAGTGGGAATAACACCACCATGGCTACTGTCAGGGAGGCTGGAGTGGGAATAACACCACCATGGTTACTGTCAGGGAGGCTGGAGTGGGAATAACACCACCATGGTTACTGTCAGGGAGGCTGGAGTGGGAATAACACCACCATGGTACTGTCAGGGAGGCTGGAGTGGGAATAACACCACCATGGTTAGGGAGGCTGTCAGGGTCAGGCTGGAGTGGGAATAACACCACCATGGTTACTGTCAGGGAGGCTGGAGTGGGAATAACACCACCATGGTTACTGTCAGGGAGGCTGGAGTGGGAATAACACCACCATGGTCTGTCAGGGAGGCTGGAGTGGGAATAACACCACCCTGGGTACTGTCAGGGAGGCTGGAGTGGGAATAACACCACCATGGCTACTGTCAGGGAGGCTGGAGTGGGAATAACACCACCATGGCTACTGTCAGGGAGGCTGGAGTGGGAATAACACCACCATGGCTACTGTCACTGTCAGGGAGGCTGGAGTGGGAATAACACCACCATGGCTACTGTCAGGGAGGCTGGAGTGGGAATAACACCACCGATGCTACTGTCAGGGAGGCTGGAGTGGGAATAACACCACCATGGCTACTGTCAGGGAGGCTGGAGTGGGAATAACACCACCGATGCTACTGTCAGGGAGGCTGGAGTGGGAATAACACCACCGATGCTACTGTCAGGGAGGCTGGAGTGGGAATAACACCACCATGCTACTGTCAGGGAGGCGGGAGTGGGAATAACACCACCATGGCAGGGAGGCTGGATGCTACTGTCAGGGAGGCTGGAGTGGGAATAACACCACCCATGCTACTGTCAGGGAGGCTGGAGTGGGAATAACACCACCATTGTTACTGTCAGGGAGGCTGGAGTGGGAATAACACCACCGATGCTACTGTCATGGAGGCTGGAGTGGGAATAACACCACCAATGCTACTGTCAGGGAGGCTGGAGTGGGAATAACACCACCGATGCTACTGTCAGGGAGGCTGGAGTGGGAATAACACCACCGATGCTACTGTCAGGGAGGCTGGAGTGGGAATAACACCACCGATGCTACTGTCAGGGAGGCTGAAGTGGGAATAACATCACCGATGCTACTGTCAGGGAGGGGAATAACTACTGGGGGAGGCTGGAGTGGGAATAACACCACCGATGCTACTGTCAGGGAGGCTGGAGTGGGAATAACACCACCGATGCTACTGTCAGGGAGGCTGGAGTGGGAATAACACCACCGATGCTACTGTGCGGGAGGCTGGAGTGGGAATAACACCACCGATGCTACTGTCAGGGAGGCTGGAGTGGGAATAACACCACCGATGCTACTGTCAGGGAGGCTGGAGTGGGAATAACACCACCGATGCTACTGTCAGGGAGGCTGGAGTGGGAATAACACCACCGATGCTACTGTCAGGGAGGCTGGAGTGGGAATAACACCACCGATGCTACTGTCAGGGAGGCTGGAGTGGGAATAACACCACCGATGCTACTGTCAGGGAGGCTGGAGTGGGAATAACACCACCGATGCTACTGTCAGGGAGGCTGGAGTGGGAATAACACCACCGATGCTACTGTCAGGGAGGCTGGAGTGGGAATAACACCACCGATGCTACTGTCAGGGAGGCTGGAGTGGGAATAACACCACCGATGCTACTGTCAGGGAGGCTGGAGTGGGAATAACACCACCGATGCTACTGTCAGGGAGGCTGGAGTGGGAATAACACCACCGATGCTACTGTCAGGGAGGCTGGAGTGGGAATAACACCACCGATGCTACTGTCAGGGAGGCTGGTTGACGCTTTTGAATCCAAATCATGAATAATAACAATAATAATTAATAATAATAACATAATAATAATAACATAATAATAATAATAATAATAATAATAATAATAATAATAATAATAATAATAATAATAATAATAATATATTATAATGAATTATAATATATTTGCGACCACTGTCAGCCTCAGAGTTATCTCTGAGTTACCAGACCTTGCCACGTGGAGGCCAGTGGTTCGTCTTTAAGGTCCCCCCCCCCTCGCCTTCCCCAGGTTCATGTGTCCAGGAATTCATCCGTGGGCCCCCGGATGTCTCCCCTTCCTCATTTCCCTAAGGTCAGCCTCGCCTCTCTTTCTCTCTCTGCCTTCCAGCCTCAGCCTTCCCCAGGTTCATGTATCCAGGAATCCATCTGTCTGCCTCCGGATGTTTTCCCTTCCTCACTTCCCTAAGGTCAGCCTCACCAACCTGTTTTCTTGCTGTCCCCAGGTTCATGTATCCAGGAATCCTTCCGTCTACCGCCGGATATCTTCCCTTCCCTACTTACCCAAGGTCAGCCTCAACTGCATGTATTCTTGCCTTGCCAAGGTTCATGTATCCAGGGATCCATCCGTTCGCTCCCAGATGTCTCCCCTTCCCCACTTACCCAAGGTCAGCCTCAACTGCATGTATTCTTGCCTTCCCCAGGTTCATGTATCCAGGAATCCATCCGTTCGCTCCCGGATGTCTCCCCTTCCCCACTTACCCAAGGTCAGCCTCAACAACAACCTTCCCCAAGTTCATGTATCCAGGAATCCATCCGCTCGCTCCGGATGTCTTCCCTTCCCCATTTCCCTAAGGTCGGCGGTGCCTTCCCCGGATCAGTGTCTCCAGGAGTCCACTTATGTCACCTGAGTGAACTCCCTTTCCCACTTCCCCAAGGTCAGCGGTATTCTTGCCGTCCCAGGATCATGTATCCAGGAATCCTTCCGTCTACCGCCGGATATCTTCCCTTCCCCACTTACCCAAGGTCAGCCTCAACTGCATGTATTCTTGCCTTGCTCAGGTTCATGTATCCAGGAATCCATCCGCTCGCTCCGGATGTCTCCCCTTCCCCACTTACCCAAGGTCAGCCTCAACAACAACCTTCCTCAAGTTCATGTATCCAGGAATCCATCCGCTCGCTCCGGATGTCTTCCCTTCCCCATTTCCCTAAGGTCGGCGGTGCCTTCCCCGGATCAGTGTCTCCAGGAGTCCACTTATGTCACCTGAGTGGACTCCCTTTCCCACTTCCCCAAGGTCAGCGGTATTCTTGCCATTCCCAGGATCATGTATCCAGGAATCCTTCCGTCTACCGCCGGATATCTTCCCTTCCCCACTTACCCAAGGTCAGCCTCAACTGCATGTATTCTTGCCTTGCTCAGGTTCATGTATCCAGGAATCCATCCGCTCGCTCCGGATGTCTCCCCTTCCCCACTTACCCAAGGTCAGCCTCAACAACAACCTTCCTCAAGTTCATGTATCCAGGAATCCATCCGCTCGCTCCGGATGTCTTCCCTTCCCCATTTCCCTAAGGTCGGCGGTGCCTTCCCCGGATCAGTGTCTCCAGGAGTCCACTTATGTCACCTGAGTGGACTCCCTTCCCCACTTCCCCAAGGTCAGCGGTATTCTTGCCGTCCGCAGGATCATGTATCCAGGAATCCTTCCGTCTACCGCCGGATATCTTCCCTTCCCCACTTACCCAAGGTCAGCCTCAACTGCATGTATTCTTGCCTTGCTCAGGTTCATGTATCCAGGAATCCATCCGCTCGCTCCGGATGTCTCCCCTTCCCCACTTACCCAAGGTCAGCCTCAACAACAACCTTCCTCAAGTTCATGTATCCAGGAATCCATCCGCTCGCTCCGGATGTCTTCCCTTCCCCATTTCCCTAAGGTCGGCGGTGCCTTCCCCGGATCAGTGTCTCCAGGAGTCCACTTGTGTCACCTGAGTGGACTCCCTTCCCCACTTCCCCAGAGTCAGCGGTGCCTTCCCCGGATCAGTGTCTCCAGGAGTCCACTAGTGTCACCTCAGGTGGACTCCCTTCCCCACTTCCCCAGAGTCAGCGGTTGCCACCTTCAGTGACCTCGCTGCATGGAAACTTGGTCTTGTCTAGCTGGTCTACGGTAGAGACTGTCCAGGTGGGTGGAATTACTGGAGGTGACACACACAGAAAACTGCGTCCAGTAATTACACCCACCAAGACAGCCGCGACCGTAGGTCAGCTAGACGCCACCAAGCTGCCTCACAGTTCCGCCACCTCCGAGAGGCTAATTAACATAAATTTTGGAAATCCTTTTATGTTACACTATGAAAATATACTGAGAACAAGTTGTTTTTTTACTTATTTAGCTGTTTAAAAGTATTTGAGAGTGTTTTATTATTGCAGATGAATACCCAAATGTTGGTTAATTTGTCCACCACCATCATAACTATGTTAAATATTACACTGCTTTCATTTTTGTTTATTTATCCGTCTTTTACATTTGGCACTGAAAGCCTAACAAGCGCAGAAATTGTTTGCATACACATATATAAGTATTTTCACAAATATTTATACGTTTAAACACATTCACCTTACTCATACATCATTATACATACACTTGCATGCATAAAAAATCACACACAATCCCATGTACTACAAATACGCACACAACAATGTACACAGTTATCTGCTATCACTATAATATGTCTGAGATCACACATACATGCACACAAACATATCACTCCAAAGCCCATCCCACGAACACTTATGTACACATACATGTGTACACATTCTCATAGACATACATGTACTCGTCCACATGATTAAACAATGTAGCAGAGACAATATATGGGAAATTTAGATATGAGTATTTGCTTCAATATTCAGAATATATAAGACAAAAAAATGTTGGTTTACAGTAATTTGAGAACATTGTTTGTGTAACTTGTGAATATTTAAAGATGTGACACGACTGAGGCACTAGTGGAGGACTGTGTGTCATGTGCACATGTTATTATGTACACATTAAATACACGTGTTGTGTATGTGTGCCATATGTACATGTGTGTTGATGATTGTCATGTGTACATGTTGTGTGTTGATGATTATCATGTGTACATGTTGTGTGTTGATGATTGTCATGTGTACATGTTGTGTTGATGATTGTCATGTGTACATGTGTGTTGATTGTCATGTGTACATGTTGTGTGTTGATGATTGTCATGTGTACATGTTGTGTGTTGATGATTGTCATGTGTACATGTTGTGTGTTGATGATTGTCATGTGTACATGTTGTGTGTTGATGATTGTCATGTGTACATGTTGTGTATGATTGTAATGGGTATGTGTATGTGTGTACATGTGTACATTAATACACGTGCATATTGTGTGTGTGTGCCATATGTACATGTGTGTTGATGATTGTCATGTGTACATGTTGTGTGTTGATGATTGTCATGTGTACATGTTATGATTATCATGGGTACACACATTAAATACACGTATTGTGTATGTGTGCCATGTGTACATGTTGTGAGTTGATGATTGTCATGTGTACGTGTCATTATGTATACATTAATACACGTGTTATTGTGTATGTGTACCATGTGTACATGTTGTGTGTTGATTGTCATGTGTACATGTTGTATATTGATGATTGTCATGTATACATGTTGTGTGTTGATGATTGTCATGTGTACATGTTGTGTGTTTGATAGTCTTGTGTACATGTTATTATGTATGAATGCTTATAACATGTATGAATATCGCGTGTACATGTTATTGTGTATGTATGAGTGAAAGTGAGAATCTCTAAATCTCCTCCATGAAAATTGCAACGAATTTAAAAAAACTTCCGTTTTTCGTGTTTCATAAATGAATTTGAAGGTCGCAAATGTTTGTATATATACATACATGCACGTACATGTAAAATGTGTGTACAGAGTTTTAACACAGTATGTTAATAAAGTTCTGCTCTACATGATGGCTTGCCTTGTATACATACATATAATATATATATATATATATATATATATATATATATATATATATATATATATATATATATATATATATATATATATATACTGCAACTTCTCTTCAGAATCTCCCAAGAGCACAGTGTCATCAGCAAAAAGCAACTGTGACAACTCCCACTTTATGTGTGATTCTTAATCTTTTAAATCCACGCCTCTTGTCAGGACCCTCGCATTTACTTCTCTTACAACCCAATCTATAAATATATTAAACAACCACGGTGACATCACACATCCTTGTCTAAGGCCTACTTTTACTGGGAAATAATTTCCCTCTTTCCTACATACTCTAACTTGAACCTCACTATCCTCGTAAAAACTCTTCACTGCTTTCAGTAACCTACGTCCTACACCTTACACCTGCAACATCTGCCTCATTGCCCCCCTATCCACCCTGTCATACGCCTTTTCTAAATCCATAAATGCCACAAAGACCTTTTTAGCCTTATCTAAATACTGTTCACTTATATGTTTCACTGTAAACACCTGGTTCACACACCCTCTACCTTTCCTAAAGCCTCCTTGTTCATCTGCTATCCTATTCTCCGTCCTACTCTTAATTCTTTCAATAATAACTCTACCATACACTTTACCAGGTATACTCAACAGACTTATCCCCCTATAATTTTTGCACTCTCTCTTGTCCCCTTTGCCTTTATACAAAGGAACTATGCATGCTCTCTGACAGTCCCTAGGTATCTTACCCTCTTCCATACATTTATTAAATAATTGCACCAACCACTCCAAAGCTATATCCCCACCTGCTTTTAACATTTCTATCTTTATCCCATCAATCCCGGCTGCCTTACCCCCTTTCATTTTACCTACTGCCTCACGAACTTCCCCCACACTCACAACTGGCTCTTCCTCACTCCTCCAAGATGTTATTCCTCCTTGCCCTATACACGAAATCACAGCTTCCCTATCTTCATCAACATTTAACAATTCCTCAAAATATTCCCTCCATCTTCCCAATACCTCTAACTCTCCGTTTAATAACTTTCCTCTCCTATTTTTAACTGACAAATCCATTTGTTCTCTAGGCTTCCTTAACTTGTTAATCTCACTCCAAAACTTTTTCTTATTTTCAACAAAATTTGTTGATAACATCTCACCCACTCTCTCATTTGCTCTCTTTTACATTGCTTCACCACTCTCTTAACCTCTCTCTTTTTCTCCATATACTCTTCCCTCCTTGCATCACTTCTACTTTGTAAAAACTTCTCATATGTTAACTTTTTCTCCCTTACTACTCTCGTTACATCATCATTCCACCAATCGCTCCTCTTCCCTCCCGCACCCACTTTCCTGTAACCACAAACTTCTGCTGAACACTCTAACACTACATTTTTAAACCTACCCCATACCTCTTCGACCCCATTGCCTATGCTCTCATTAACCCATCTATCCTCCAATAGCTGTTTATATCTTTCCCTAACTGCCTCCTCTTTTAGTTTATAAACCTTCACCTCTCTCTTCCCTGATGCTTCTATTCTCGTTGTATCCCATCTACCTTTTACTCTCAGTGTAGCTACAACTAGAAAGTGATCTGATATATCTGTGGCCCCTCTCTCTTCTCCAGGTGCATACACGCTTATTATGACCCACTTCTCGCATCCAACCTTTACTTTAATCCACATAATTCTTGAATTTACACATTCATATTCTCTTTTCTCCTTCCATAACTGATCATTTAACATTACTGCTACCCCTTCCTTTGCTCTAACTCTCTCAGATACTCCAGATTTAATCCCATTTATTTCCCCCCACTGAAACTCTCCTACCCCCTTCAGCTTTGTTTCGCTTAGGGCCAGGACATCCAACTTCTTTTCATTCATAACATCAGCAATCATCTGTTTCTTGTCATCCGCACTACATCCACGCACATTTAAGCATCCCAGTTTTATAAAGTTTTTCTTCTTCTCTTTTTTAGTAAATGTATACAGGAGAAGGGGTTACTAGCCCATTGCTCCCGGCATTTTAGTCGCCTCATACGACACGCATGGCTTACGGAGGAAAGATTCTTTTCCACTTCCCCATGGACAATAGAAGAAATAAAGAAGAACAAGAG
>NW_027199363.1:0-33036 GCF_038502225.1 Cherax quadricarinatus | reverse complement strand
GCAGAGGCCTGTGAGGGCCTTTCCAAAAAGGAAAACTATTTCCAGTGTTTTACTAGGTATATCCCTAGTCACAACTCACACACAAGAGTTCTCACAACACTGAAGCTGTCTTCCGACAGTATGAGTTTTAATGATGACTTATCAGTCGGGAGAAATGGGTAGGCCTGCAAATTAGTAGGTCCAGATCTCTAGCACACGTCTTCTCCCCTCAACCACTCAGCCGAGGTGCCCACTGCCGAGCTCCAGCATAATTATCAAATGCTTCAGAAGTTGCTCAGACTCTGATTCAGAAAAATGTAGTACCAGGGACACTAATTTTTATTATTAAATTATTCATCACGGGTACGATAATATTTGTCTCTTTTTTTTTTCTCTCTGTCATATTCATGATTAGCGAATGCACTTTGTGTCCATGTCTGTTCAAATATAAATTTCTCAGATCCAAGTGTCAACGAAGCAGAGAGATTATAAGATAAACCTGGTAAACCGACAATTGTCTCCTGCGACTGGCGGATAAATATTTCAGGAGTAATATCAGCAGAATTACGAGCAAGACAACGGAGCGGGGAGTGAAAACTAACACGAGATCCCTCACCAGCAGAGACACCACACTGAGAAGCCGTGTTGGATGAATAATAGTTACCTTGCATCCAATTAGCTCATGCAGCTGTGCAGTAGTTTCAGTACGACAATATTCAGTGCCAGTAGACCGAAGAATATGCCAGCAGCGCTATAGTGATTGGCTGGACAAGGACTGTACATGTAGATGTCATCACCATATGCCTAACATAGGTAGGTGGTATTACCCAGCTGGAACTAAGAATAATAAGCTTCACTACATACAGCAGAAACTCAATATAACAGTAATGTAAATGAGAAAGCGCAATGCAATACTACAAAATAATTGCCCCAGAGAGGCACCCATATTACGAACATAGTTATACGAACAAAAGCCGGCGTATCTGAACATAAATCAAGTCTCCAGACAAGGAACAATCCTCAAGCAAATAAACGCCTTGGCAAACACAAAGGGCAGTGTTTGAGCACTCATACATTTTCTCCACAAATATTTACAGTATAAACAAACTGCAATAGAGCAACAACATGTTGATAAGCAAGAGAGCAAAACTAGTTCACTCACTGCTATTGGCTTTCCTCCTCATACATATGCATCCTCCAGCAGCCTCAATGAGAGCCTGCATCCGGTCAGGTGTGGAAGCAACATCAATTAAGCAAACAATCACCAAATTTTTTGACTTATAAACCTGACATCAAATCCCCTTTGTTGCTACTATGAACCAACTGGTAGTTTGGCTGGTACGGAGAGAATGTAAGCAGTCAGTGTGTGATGAACGCCCAATATATTGTAATGTAACCAGCTCACGTCACACAAGGATTTCCGACCAATAATATTATTGGTTAATTTGAATATCCTTCATTTAATGGAAACTGTTAATTGGTTTTCAGCTCAATTGTGGTTCTAATAAAACTTTCTAAAAATATTGATTGTTTAGATGTACATCTTGATGCACCTTTTCAAATTCTCTCTCTGAATCCATCAGAAGTTAAAGCAAATACAAGCTCACTAAGAAATGTTTCTGTGGAAGATTAATAGCTATCAACTTGTTAGTGCTTTCTTCGACTTTGCAACCTTCTGATACGATTATAACTCTACACTGGGATGAAACCATATCTTTCCACCTCTGGCTTTACAGATTCTGTATACCCTGTATTTCCTTGGCATGATATATTAGCTATACCTGCTTCTACAAAGGCATATTTTTCTTTAGGACATATACTGCGTATTCCTTTCTGATAAAAGGTTTTAACCATAGCAATGCCGTATAAACTATTAGGATCTTATTGGGGCTTACACCAATTATTTTACAATTTATTCATCGTTTATAACACACTTATTGCCATACCCTCTTAAACAGTAAACTGGCAATTCAAAATGGTGAAGTTCTAGCTCCCTATTATGCTATTAATTGTGTAGTTCAGTCAAACAGTAGTGTGAGAGTTGGCCTCCATAGCCCAGGTGTGGGTGTGTTTAACAGTCTCATAATTAATGTACTTGCCGAAGGGCAATGCAGTAGTACATGTTTGAGCTCTCCCTGCGAGAAATTACATGCACGAGATTCACTATTATTTACATACATGTAATTTGGGTAAGATGTAACTAAGACAATTATTACTCACCAAATTTAGTTACACCTCTGAGGCAAGTGGGACTTTAGTCACAATAGGTCGCAGAACTGTGACTCCTTCGATGCCCAGACTCCTCAACCACACTCACACCAAGCAGCACCTAATTATATATTAATATTTAAGAAAACCAGTAACTCCGATAAAATTGAATTAGTGGATTGTATAAATTGTTTGTGACTTGAATGAACATGTGGTAGGGTCTATTACACTTGATATTAACTCTATAATAGCCTATGATGAACACATTAAATAAATTTTTAATATTAACATTTTCCACAGGTGGAACACATCCTAACGCTACCTATACAGCTAGAAATTACGAAGGCCAACATAAAACTACTGTACAAAATAGGTGAGCGTTACTTATTCAAGGCGTGTCGCAGGGAAGCCACCGCCGCCCTCCAATTTTTCCAGTCTTACTACTCTGTTATAGTGGTTTCACACAAAATTCATTCCAATTCTTTATTGGGGGACATTGATGAATTATTTAATTGTCGTCTTCCCCTATTTTTCCATTATGGCGTAAACCCCCCCCCTCCCTCCTTTTCCCCCTTCCGCCTTTCTCCGCGGCTCTTGGTTCTTTCTTCACTCGCAAATTAAATTTAGATTACCAGAAACACATTTTACACATTATTTCCATTATTGAAATTTATACATTATAAATTTAGGAAAATTATGTAAAAAATTTTCCACATTGCCTGTCAAAACTGTGGACAGTTATGTTGCCCAGTGTTTACGTGGCCAACTTATAGCACTTTCCTAGTTCTCAAACACATGAAAGTCGCTTTCAAAGAACTTAGGAACCATGGAGGAGACTTTCTGCACGTTAAATGTATCCTGAATTGTCTTTCAGTACGAGCAGTTTCTCTTTGGAATTCTTCTTAGTTCAATTTCCTATAGGCCTCTGTCTGTGCCTTCTGTAACTGTATCAGTCGCTCCATCCTGTAAAAGTGACGGGCGCCTAGTCCAGCCATTAATAAAATTTCTAGATCATGTCTAGGATTGCTATATACAGGTGTAGAACCAGTAATACAAGTACGTGCTGAATCATACTGTCTGCTGCACTGTGATAATGTTCCAGTAAGGCCAGAAGATGTGAGGGAAAACGAAGCTACACAAGAGTCAGATGCTTCTGCCTTATCTCTCTCCTCTTCTAACTCATCTATTAGGGACATTTTTATTTAAACGTGATACGAGAATCTCTTCAGAATCTGCTTCGGAATCAGAAAGATCTGTATAAGCAGGAAAATATATATCTCTAATTAATGCTCTGAACGTATCGGCAGTGTAATATCTACATTTTACTCCCAGATATTTAGCTTCCTGCCAACAAGAAAAAGTCAGAGTATCAATTAATTGTTTCACACTTACAGACATCATTAATAAGTATACACCAAGAATGTGACTAGTAAAGTGTTACTCTACACATTAGAGCATGCCAGAATGTTGATTGTCTAAGAGTAACTCCATTTCCTTGGATCAAGAGAATCGGAGAGGTACACACATCCACCACTTATGGTGTACGAGACCGAACTCTAACTACTTAGATAAATAAATTACTCATTGCTTGAATACAGTGTTACTGGTAAGTCAAACTAAACAATCTCTCCAACACCTTGGATCAAGATTCCGGACAGTTTCCCATTGTTTCAAAATGCGACATCTATTAAGTGAAGATATCTCAGAGAATACTAAAAAGTTAACTTATTGATCGTCCTCCAGCAGCTAGCTTGTTTCTAGTTTTGTGACAGTTTGCCAGAGAGTATTCTAGCCCAGGTATCCTGTAAAATTATGTGGCTTCTCAATAGGGCTTTTTGGATTCTAACTGGATGTATACAATAAAAAAAATGAGATCTATAATAACTAAAGTGTCTAGGTGGTAATATTCACAGCTAATGCAACTTGAATAAATAAGTTACTCTCCAAATTGAAAACTGAGACACATGTGCAACATCTGGATAGCTTTATTGTAGACGTTTCGCCATCCAGTGGCTTTATCAATACAGATTCTAGGACATAATTTGAAGACAGTAGAACTATATAAAAAAGATGAGGTAATCAGTCCCTCAGCCTTGGAGTTGGTGTGAAGAGCACCGTAGTCGTGAAGATTCTGGAGCAGAGGCAAGGAGACTGGCGCTTATACACTAACGCCCGGTGGACTGGGACGTGTAGCAGACGAGGACATAGTCACTGGTAGGCGGGATTCCCCCGTGGAAGTAGGTCATACCCAAAGGGATGGGTAAGTTGTAGTAGTATCACTCATTACATCACTATCAATACTATCACTATCACTCATATCATTATTATCAACACTATCCTTCTTAACATCACTATCAACAATATCTTTCACTGCATCACTATCAACGCTTTCATTACATCACTCTCTCCACTATTCCAATATAACTACATTTTATTAAATTTCACTATTAAATTAATGTTCCACCTGTCAAAGAGAATAATTGAGCTAGTTCGGGATTATTATATAGAAGATTGAGTCTTGACCTTCGCTGCAATTGAGTGTCTAGATTCTCACTTGGTATATATAATACACGAAATTAGCTCTCAGATCAACACTCGTTCCTCGGTAAAGTATAACCAACGAGATGAATACTGGGGAAGACATGGACGTTCAGTACATAGGCACCTACCATCCTCTGTTTCACCAGACACGCTGTCTCAACACGAATGAAATTAAAAATATCCTCGAAAAAACACCAAGGACATTCGGTTAACGGTGTATAATGGTTGGCTTTAATAGGCTGTTAAATGTGTCAAGATTAAAACGAGGAGAGGGTTTAGTGTTAATTATGAAGCATCCTGGAGGTAACGGTCACGCTGTAGCTTTATATCGGTGTATGGACGGAATTTTGCTTTATAATGATTCCGCGCAGCTCAGCGTACCTCCTGAGCTGTGGATGTACCTGACACAAAATAAGTTCCCCACACACCTTGTCAAGATTGTTAACTTAGCCAAACAATGCGACGACGTAGGTTCCTGCGGCTACCACGCTATTACGTTCCTGGATATTGTCAGCAGTTGTAATCTATATCACCACGAAGATATTATTTTATACTATAGTATGACAATGGGGAAATTTCCGGACCTGACAGCTGTACTCCGTGTATATGCAATTGTAAGAGAGTTCCCTAGTGACATAGATTTATACACTAACCAAAGTGACCCTCTGCTAGATCATAGCATCAAACTATCTTCACGTCTTGATATAATTCACAGAAAGAAATACCGGAAAATCAAACGGTTACAAGCACAAGGAATTTATCATAGTGAGATCAAAAAGAAACCACGAAAATATTCACGATTTGAACAAACGACTCATTGAGCTAGAGGAACGGGATTTTACCAATAGTGAAGAACAAGATGGAAGATGGAACAAGAGGAACCAGCATCTACCATCACTGAAGAACCAGGAGGATTGAACAAGAGGAATCAGGACCTTGCAACACTGGTAGGACTTGTTTGATGATCCCCTTGAGTTCTGTATACAGTTTTCCTTTTAAGTTCATCATTCTTTCCATACCTAAGCAGTTGGAACTAACCCAACTCCTGGATACACGAACCTGGGGAAGGCGAGGATGGGGAAGGCGAGGGGGGGGGGGCGGACCTTAAAGACGAACCACTGGCCTCCACGTGGCAAGGTCTGGTAACTCAGAGATAACTCTGAGGCTGACAGTGGTCGCAACAATTTATTATATTAAATTGCTAGACCTGTACACACACACACACACACACACACATATATATATATATATATATATATATATATATATATATATATATATATATATATATTATATATTATATATATCAATAACAACACTTCACTAGCCAAGGACTCGAACCAATGCTGCTTTGGCCTGCCTCATTGTGGGCGAAAACGCATAACGCCTTAATCCACTGGACCATGCGATCCTTAAGAGTAGGGCATCCAGCGGAACTGGATGTTGTACTCCCTACCCAAGGACACATAATGGTGTGGATGACTCTAGGCTAATTTCATTCTACTCCCTGTTTGGTGTACTAGTTCAACGAGCAGTATTTTATATTATTGTGACCACGAACGAGTGGTATTGATGAATAACAATAACACTGCACTAGCCTTCGCTAGTGCAGTGTTGTTATATATATATATATATATATATATATATATATATATATATATATATATATATATATATATATATATATATATATATATATATATATAATACATATATTATATATAAATTCCTCACAATTTGTGAGGAATTTAAGCTTTGCGTGACTGTGTTGGGTGTAGTGTCGTATAAGCCTTCCACTGTTCTATTATTTTTTCCAGGTCCTTGATAATGTGAGACATTACTAAATGCTTAAAAGTTTACAGATGTGATATTTGTTGTATGGGAAATACTTGCAACGAACTGAAAGCTTTTCTTATGCCTCTTGCTGGCCTGTGTTTCTTAATGAACGTAAACTGTTACGAAATGTTCGGAAATGTTTTATTCTTGCACTACTGTTGTCATCTTTCCTGAGTGTCAGTCTTTTTCAACTTTTTCCAAGTTTGTGTTTTTTGATCTTTAATGGAGAAGTTGCATGATACTTTGCATTATTGAAGATTATGAGGAATAGGAGAAGAATTGGGTCTATGAATAAAAAATGGAATATTCTTTGAATGGCTTGGATCAAGATGTGATTTTTTTCTTACTGAAATTAAGTATTACATATTATGGATTCTACAGTCACAATGCAAAAATATTAAAATGATACAAATGGGAATAACCTCACATTGATTCATGTTATATTGATTTATTCCTCATATTATTGTGAACATTTAGGAAGTGTAGTCTTGCAGTTACACACTGCCTGCCAGGTTTCATACCTGTTATACACCCCTAAGTGTGTAACAGGTCACTGATTCTACCGTTCTGAGTTATACTTTTATAATTTTTATGTTTTTAATTAACAAATGGACCATGTCCTACCAAGGCAGGGTGACCCAAAAAAAAAAAAAAGAAGAAACACTCTCATCATCACTCACTCCATCACTGTCTTGCCTGAAGCATTATATTGCTTCAACTCATGTTACACCCACCTACTGTTGCCACCGTTTCTTTATTTTTACCTGGTTACCTAATTTAGCGAACTATTAATAAAAACTCAATTTAGTCGAAGAATAAACAGAAAGGTGAATGGGAGGCTCCGACCGTTGTCTTGAGATTAACAGGTACAACACTGTTGTACCTATTACTCTCGGGACCAAGGTTCGAGCCTACCGTCTACCTTTCTGTTTATTAAACTATTAATATATATATATATATATATATATATATATATATATATATATATATATATATATATATATATATATATATATATATATATATATATATGTCGTGCCGAACTTGTGATCTTGGCTTAAATAGCAACGCTCATCTTGCCAAATAGGACAAGCGAAAATTTGTGTTTGCAATAATTTCGCCAAAATCATTCTGAACCTAACGAAAAAAATATATTTGATTGTGTTTGTTTAGTACTAAATTACTGTAAACGTAATTAAAATATATTTAGTTGGGTTATGCTAAAATAAATTGCTCTTGTTATAATAAGGTTAAGTAAGTTTTCTAAGATTCGTTTGGTGCAAAATTTAAATTTTTTACATGAACATTAATGAAAAAAATATATCTTTAAACGTATAAGAGAAAATTTCAGAAAGGACTTAATTTTAAATGAGTTCTTGCTAATTGACCAGTTGTACATATTCGGCACGACACACACACACACATATATATAGTTGGGTTAGGCTAAAACAAATTACGCTTGTTATAATAAGGTTAGGTAAGTTTTCTAAGATTCTTTTGGTGCAAAATTAAAAAATTTTACATTAACCTCAATGAAAAAAATATATCTTTAAACGTATAAGAGAAAATTTCAGAAAGAACTTAATTTTAAATGAGTTCTTGCTAACTGACCAGTTTTACATATTCGGCACGACATATATACATATATATATATATAATATATATATATATATATATATATATATATATATATATATATATATATATATATATATATATATATATATATATTTATTTCGAATCTTTTACTTGATGAGATTCACGAGGCTGAATGTCTGCTCATACATGTAAGTGCAGACAAATAAGTTTGTGTAAATAACAGCCTTTAATAAACTTTGAGAGAAACATGTTAAAGTTATGTTGAACAATTATTTATAAGTGGACTTGAAGTTAATTAAGTGTTCTTAGTGGTTCAAAAAATTGAATGTTGAATTATTAACAATAATACATCAGATGTTAGTAATATTGTGTTCTCTCGTTATGAGTATGAAAAAGGCAATGCAGAGTAGAATTTACAAGACACTTTTCTTAACAAGCTTTGAATATTACACCAGTTCTGTCAGTCTATGCACTCAATGTGCAAAAAATGTGTTCTACACTCACAATCATTTAGCAAAATATTACCATATAATAAATGGGAAAAAATATATTTAAACTTCATCATCTGAGGGGGACGTTGAGAGTTGTGGAGACAAAACACAGCATTTCCTCAGAGAGGAACTTAACTCTTCAAATGTAGCAACACCATGAAGCACTGACCATATATGATATTACAACACAAGTGTTTAAATATCAGTATATACAAGCGGATGTAATTACAGGGGAGGACACACACAAATCTGCGCCCAGTAAATACATCCCCCCGGGCAGGCTGGAAACATAGACCAGCCAGAAGAGAAGAACTCCTCTACCTAAACTACCATGGAGAAGCCACTTATTGTTTTTTAATTCGTCTATTTAAATGCCATAGCTTTCTATGTTCTTATTTGAGTTTTCCTGCAGCTTTGTATGTTTTCATGTGTTACTTTCTTATCTCTGTATCTATTTTTGGTGTTATGTTAAACATTGTGATCATCGTATCACCGGTGTTATTATGTATAAACATAACATTTACAACTCTGACATTGTTATGTATAACAACGTTATCTTTATATCCTGGATATTACCATATGTAAAACCGTGATATTTGCTTTTCTAATTTTACTAAGTTGTATAATATTGTGATCTTTGTATCTTTAGTGTTATTATGTATAATTGTAACATTTATATCTGTGGTATAACTGCATATAACCCAGTGATCTTTATATCTCTGATAGCACTAGCCAAGGTTTTCTGGTGCTCTTTGTAAATGTTATCTCTCATATAATAACTTGACTGATTATAATTACGGGATTTTATAGACAAAATCAAATTATTTACCAGTTATTATGTTGAATCTTTTTTCTCTAACAACTTTTTCGAATTTTGTTACATCACTTACGACCTACTGTAACACTTTTTATGTAACTGGGACACTGTGTACCTTCCTGTAGTGTGTGTGTGTGTGTGTGTGTGTGTGTGTGTGTGTGTGTGTGTGTACTCACCTAATTGTACTCACCTAATTGTGGTTGCAGGGGTCGAAACTCAGCTCCTGGCCCTGCCTCTTCACTGATCGCTACTAGGTCCTCTCCCTCTGCTTCCTGAGCTTTGTCATACCTCTTCTTAAAACTATGTATGGTTCCTGCCTCCACTACTTCACTTGCTAGGCTATTCCACTTCCTGACGACTCTATGACTGAAGAAATACTTCCTCACGTCCCTGTGACTCATCTGAGTCTTCAGCTTCCAGTTGTGACCCCTTGTTTCTGTGTCCCCTCTCTGGAACATCCTATCTCTGTCCACCTTGTCTATTCCCCGCAGTATCTTGTATGTCGTTATCATGTCTCCCCTGACCCTTCTGTCCTCCAGTGTCATCAGTCCGATTTCCCTCAACCTTTTCTCGTACGACATTCCCCTGAGCTCTGGGACTAGCCTTGTTGCAAACCTTTGTACTTTCCCTAACTTCTTGACGTGCTTGACAAGGTGTGGGTTCCAGACTGGTACTGCATACTCCAGTATGGGCCTAACATACGCAGTGTACAGTGTCTTGAACGATTCCTTATTAAGGTATCCGAACGCTATTCTCATGTTTGGCCAGGCGCCCGTATGCTGCAGCAGTTATTTGGTTGATGTGTGCCTCCGGTGACGTGCTCAGTTTTATGGTCACCCCAAGATCTTTCTCCCTGAGTGAGATCTGTAGTCTTTGTCCACTTACCTTATACTCTGTCTGCGGTCTTCTTTACCCCTCCCCAATCTTCATGACTTTGCATTTGGCAGGGTTGAATTCGAGAAGCCAGTTTCTGGACCACATTTTCAGCCTGTCCAGGTCTCTTTGCAGTCCTGCCTCATCCTCATCCGATTTAATTCTTCTCATCACTTTCACATCATCTGCGAATAAGGACACTTCAGAGTCCCTATTCAGAGTCCCTAGAACTGACCCCTGTGGGACCCGGCTTGTCAGAGGCGCCCACTGTGATACCTCTTCACGTACCATGACTCGTTGTTGTCTCCCCGTCAGGTATTCCCTGATCCTTTGCAGTGCCTTCCCTGTTACATGCGCCTGATCCTCCAGTTTCTGCACTAATCTCTTGTGAGGAACTGTGTCAAAGGCCTTCCTGCAGTCTAGGAAAATGCAGTCAACCCACCCCTCTCTCTCGTGTCTTACTTCTGTTACCTTGTCATAAAACTCCAGAAGGCTTGTGACACAGGATTTGCCTTCCATGAATCAATGCTGGTTTTCATTTATAATCTTGTTCCGTTCCAGGTGTTCCACCACTTTCCTCCTGATAATCTTCTCCATGACTTTGCATACAATACATGTCAGAGACACAGGTCTGTAGTTTAGTGCCTCGTTTCTGTTTCCTTTCTTAAATATGAGGACTACATTTGCTGTCTTCCATTCCTCAGGTAGTTGCCCAGTTTCAAGGGATGTGTTGAAGATTGTGGTTAGGGGCACGCACAGCATCTCTGCTCCTTCGCTAAGGACCCACGGGGAGATGTCCGTTCCCATCGCCTTTGAGGTATCAAGGTCACTTAGCAGCTTCTGCACCTCCTCGTCGGTTGCTCGTATGTCATCCAACACTTGTTGGTATATTCCCTCTTGATGTTCCCTTCTGTGCTGTCTTCCCACAGCCCTTCCTGTCTCTATTGTAAAAACTTCCTTAAATTTCCTGTTTAGCTCCTCACATACCTCCTGATCATTTCTTGTTAGTTCTCCACCTTCTGTCCTCAGTCTGATCACCTGGTCTTTGACTGTTGTCTTCCTCCTGATGTGGCTATACAACAGTTTCGGGTCAGTCTTGATTTTCGATGCTGTGTTATTTTCCTACTGTCGCTGGGCCTCCCTCCTTACCTGTGCATACTCGTTCCTGGCTCTGCGATTGATCTCCCTATTTTCATGTGTTCTCTGCCTTCTATACTTTTTCCATTCTCTATTGCACTTTGTTTTTGCCTCCTTACACCGTCGGGTAAACCAGGGGCTCGTTCTGGTCTTCCCATTGTTTCTGTTGCCCTTGGGAATAAACCTTTCCACTGCCTCCTTGCATTTTGTTGTTACATATTCCATCATTTCATTTACTGGCTTTCCTGCCAGTTCTCTGTCCCACGGAACCTCCTGCAGGAAGTTCCTCAACCCTATGTAGTCCCCTCTTTTATAGTCTGGCTTTTCCCATTCAGCTCCTGTTACTCTCTCCACTTGCAACTCTAGTATGTATTCAAAGCACAGAACCACGTGGTCACTAGCTCCTAGGGGATGATGTTTTTCGATAGTGATAGGAATAGTATCGATATGTGAAAGAAGAGAAAGATCATGAGCTTGGGTAGAATTCTGGACTGTGATGATGCGCGTACCACTCTTAAGAGCATGAAAGGAAATATCTCTACCAACGTGGCGTAGGAGCGCTTTGCCAATACTATGGTCGGAAATATAGGCAGTAGAAGAAGTCGGTCTTAAAGTAAAGAATTTAGTCCATTGTATGGTCCGAAACTAAGTGTGGAGAGGGAGTGCATGACGTGTCGGTCTTTTCCGAGTAGAATGGGAAGGTAACGAAGTAACATCAACAGGAGATTGTCGTTGGCGTATAGAAGTGGGACCAGAGTCGGTCCGACGTGGGACGGGCTGGCGATTCGAAAATCGTCGCACCATAGAGGGAGAGGCCGTGAAGTAAAGTGAAGTAAAGAAAACTGAAGTAGACACATAGAGATTTGTTTAACTGTCTTGTTGACAAGTACATCTTTCTTGTCTCTTCTTCACACCTTTACTTCTCTCACTGTCACTGTCTTCAAAATACTCTTAATCAACATTTACCATCGATATGTATGTGTCAGTGTAAGACATAAGTGTTGATGTTACTATGCTTAACTATTTTTAAAATGACATAGCTGCAAAAGCCGAGGCTGAGAGAAAATTACCTGGCATCCACATCAGTAGAAAGACAATGAAAAACCAAGTAATTTGTGGGATTCTCTAACATTATCACTTCCAGGTCCTTCACATTAGTTTTTCGCTATATTGTGATTAGAATTTGTTTTATACTTCGATCTGGTTTTTATTTCCTCATAACGGAGTAATTGATTTTTTTCTAATTAAACGTCGTACTGTTTTCTGTGGTCCATTTGAATACTTAGTTAATGTTCGCCTGGAGATTTACAGTGTCTTTACTGATCTTTTCTCTGACCTGTTCCCTGACCTGCTTCCCTATCTGTTTTCTGACCTGTCTCCTGACCTGTTTCATGACCTGTTCCCTAACCTCTCTCCTGATTTTTTTCCTGACCTCTCTCCTGACCTGCTTCCTGAGCTGTTCCCTGATCTGTTTCGTGATCTTTTTCCTGACGTGTCTCCTGACCCGTCTCCTGACCTGTCTCCTGACTTGTCTGCTGACCTGTTTTCTGACCTGTTCCCTGACCTGCTTCCTGACCTGTTTTCTGACCTATTTCTTGACCTGTTCCCTGACCTGTTTCCTGACCTGTTTCCTGACCTATTTCCTGACCTCTGTCTTGGCCTGTTTCCTGACCAGTTCCCTGGCCTGCTTCCTGATCTTTTTGAGACCTGTTCCCTGACCTGCTTCCTGACCTGTTTTCTGACCTGTCTCCTGACCTTGTCTCTGACCTGTTTACTGACCTCTTTCCTGACCTGTCTGCTGTCCTGTTACCTGACGTATTTTTCTGACCTGCTCCCTGACTTGCTTCCTGACCTGTTTTCTGACCTGTTTTCTGACCAGTTTCCTGACCTGTTCCATAACCTTTTTCCTGACGTGTTTCATGACCTCTTCCCTGAACTCTTTCCTGACCTTTTCTCTGTCTCCTGACATGTCTCCTGACCTGTTTCCTGACCTCTTCCTTGACATGTTTTTCGTGGCCTCTTTCCTGACCTCTTTCCTGACCTGTCTCCTGAACTGTTTCCTGAATCTTAATCTAAATCTACATAACTATAGCTGGATACCAGAAATGCTTCACTGACTAAAGTACTTACTACCACTTTCACGACTAACTCTACTAATGGGTTGACGTAACTTACACGTGACGTCAACTCCAAATGTTGTACCTAACTTCTGGTCTAGTGTTTAAGCTCTGGTCATATGCTTATGCAACACAGGATATATACTTAGAGGACTGTATTTCTCCCAGAGTATATACATGCTGAGACTTTAATTCCCATTTTAGTATTTGAATTACTTATGGGTTAGTGGACAGCTTACCAAGCAGCCTTTATGAGCCTAGTGTAGTTGAGAGATTTTTAAATTCCAAGCAATCAACCTATGCTTATGTTATAGGCTTCAATAGTATATATACACGAAACAGTGTCTTTTTCTCAGTTTATATATAATAAGAGCATATTTCAAATAAAATTTTAGGAATTAAAGTATTTTTGTGGGTTGGTTTTGAGCCCCATTAACACAATGTAGAAGATCCAGGAGACACATATAGTTCTGTGTTTCCTAGTTTTAAGTATATAATATTATTTTCCAACTCTAGTTTGTCCAGCACACCGAATTTTCTGTTGGTCACCATTTTATTAGCAGTTGGTGTCAAATTCCTGGCCTTGATGCCATTCCTTACTTCTTGGAATGTATTAGTCGTTGTATTTGAAGTTTGTGAGGATTCTTTTCATCGAGTACTGTGTTTCTGAGGAAGAAAGAGAACACAACCATGGAATGACAATGGTCACCCTCTACTATGTTCGCTCAAGTAAATCATCCATCATTAATTTTCTAGAGGAAACATCACCGATTATATTTGTGATTTGACAAAAAGAAACAAAATTCTCTTTCCCATAAGGAAGAAACTTAAAAAAAAGAGTCGCTGAAAGGATAATCTCGGTGGAGACACCACCATCACGCAGACGTATAATACCAGCTGACTTGATTCATCTTATAAGTAACAAACGAACCTCCACCTAAAGTCTTTTACCAACAGAGTCCTGCCATCACTCTATTTCCAGCATAAACCCACCAGAGTCTTCTGGTAACAATCCTTCCAGTAGTGTTCTTCCAGTAACTTCCATACTTACACACTTGAATCCTAGCAACAGAATCCTAAGAAAAGAATCTTCTTAATAAGTCTTTAATCAGATATTTACCAAACATGTTACATACACAGTTATTAACTCTGGTGTATCAGACAGACTTTATACACATCACAACACAACGATGGTGGTGAAAAACACATAATAGCAGTAATTCCTGGCTTTGTTGCATATATCTCTGCAACATAGTGCACTACAACATTCAGTAATGCGGTATGCATTCAGTGGTACATTGATACATCACAGTACATAACAACGGTATGGGAGACATTAGCAAACAGTCGTACTGGCCAGGTTGTGGCAACACACAGTCGTACTGGCCAGGTTGTGACAACACACAATCGTACTGGCCAGGTTGTGACAACACACAGTCGTATTGGCCAGGTTGTGGCAACACACAGTCGTACTGGCCTGGTTGTGACAACACACAATCGTACTGGCCAGGTTGTGACAACACACAATCGTACTGGCCAGGTTGTGACAACACACAGTCGTATTGGCCAGGTTGTGGCAACACACTGTCGTACTGGCCAGGTTGTGACAATACACAGTCGTACTGGCCAGGTTGCGACAACACACAGTCGTACAGGCCTGGTTGTGACAACACACAATCGTACTGGCCAGGTTGTGACAACACACAGTCGTACTGGCCAGGTTGTGGCAACACACAGTCGTACTGGCCAGGTTGTGGCAACACACAGTCGTACTGGCCAGGTTGTGACAACACACAGTCGTACTGGCCAGGTTGTGACAACACACAGTCGTACTGGCCAGGTTGTGGCAACACACAGTCGTACTGGCCAGGTTGTGGCAACACACAGTCGTACTGGCCAGGTTGTGGCAACACACAGTCGTACTGGCCAGGTTGTGACAACACACAGTCGTACTGGCCAGGTTGTGGCAACACACAGTCGTACTGGCCAGGTTGTGGCAACACACAGTCGTACTGGCCAGGTTGTGGCAACACACAGTCGTACTGGCCAGGTTGTGACAACACACAGTCGTACTGGCCAGGTTGTGACAACACACAGTCGTACTGGCCAGGTTGTGGCAACACACAGTCGTACTGGCCAGGTTGTGGCAACACACAGTCGTACTGGCCAGGTTGTGGCAACACACAGTCGTACTGGCCAGGTTGTGGCAACACACAGTCGTACTGGCCAGGTTGTGACAACACACAGTCGTACTGGCCAGGTTGTGGCAACACACAGTCGTACTGGCCAGGTTGTGGCAACACACAGTCGTACTGGCCAGGTTGTGGCAACACACAGTCGTACTGGCCAGGTTGTGACAACACACAGTCGTACTGGCCAGGTTGTGGCAACACACAGTCGTACTGGCCAGGTTGTGGCAACACACAGTCGTACTGGCCAGGTTGTGGCAACACACAGTCGTACTGGCCAGGTTGTGGCAACACACAGTCGTACTGGCCAGGTTGTGACAACACACAGTCGTACTGGCCAGGTTGTGGCAACACACAGTCGTACTGGCCAGGTTGTGGCAACACACAGTCGTACTGGCCAGGTTGTGGCAACACACAGTCGTACTGGCCAGGTTGTGGCAACACACAGTCGTACTGGCCAGGTTGTGGCAACACACAGTCGTACTGGCCAGGTTGTGGCAACACACAGTCGTACTGGCCAGGTTGTGGCAACACACAGTCGTACTGGCCAGGTTGTGGCAACACACAGTCGTACTGGCCAGGTTGTGGCAGCACACAGTCGTACTGGCCAGGTTGTGGCAACACACAGTCGTACTGGCCAGGTTGTGGCAACACACAGTCGTACTGGCCAGGTTGTGGCAACACACAGTCGTACTGGCCAGGTTGTGGCAACACACAGTCGTACTGGCCAGGTTGTGGCAACACACAGTCGTACTGGCCAGGTTGTGGCAACACACAGTCGTACTGGCCAGGTTGTGGCAACACACAGTCGTACTGGCCAGGTTGTGGCAACACACAGTCGTACTGGCCAGGTTGTGGCAACACACAGTCGTACTGGCCAGGTTGTGGCAACACACAGTCGTACTGGCCAGGTTGTGGCAACACACAGTCGTACTGGCCAGGTTGTGGCAACACACAGTCGTACTGGCCAGGTTGTGGCAACACACAGTCGTACTGGCCAGGTTGTGGCAACACACAGTCGTACTGGCCAGGTTGTGGCAACACACAGTCGTACTGGCCAGGTTGTGGCAACACACAGTCGTACTGGCCAGGTTGTGGCAACACACAGTCGTACTGGCCAGGTTGTGGCAACACACAGTCGTACTGGCCAGGTTGTGGCAGCACACAGTCGTACTGGCCAGGTTGTGGCAACACACAGTCGTACTGGCCAGGTTGTGGCAACACACAGTCGTACTGGCCAGGTTGTGGCAACACACAGTCGTACTGGCCAGGTTGTGGCAACACACAGTCGTACTGGCCAGGTTGTGGCAACACACAGTCGTACTGGCCAGGTTGTGGCAACACACAGTCGTACTGGCCAGGTTGTGGCAACACACAGTCGTACTGGCCAGGTTGTGGCAACACACAGTCGTACTGGCCAGGTTGTGGCAACACACAGTCGTACTGGCCAGGTTGTGGCAACACACAGTCGTACTGGCCAGGTTGTGACAACACATAGTCGTACTGGCCAGGTTGTGGCAACACACAGTCGTACTGGCCAGGTTGTGGCAACACACAGTCGTACTGGCCAGGTTGTGGCAACACACAGTCGTACTGGCCAGGTTGTGGCAACACACAGTCGTACTGGCCAGGTCGTGGCAGCCACCACAAAATTCTTATTGTCAAGAGATCGAATCATCCAAGTCGAGAGTTTTTTTTTTTTTATCACTGAAAGTTTTTATTTTGTGTCTGTCGTAGTGAATGTTTTTTTTAAGTCATTAATAAAGAGGTGAGAGAAGTGTAAGCATTAGAACTGAGAAAGTTATTTAATAATTTATTCTACTTAAACAAAGTGTTTATTAAGATGAATTATAAGAATATCTTCTTTATCTTAACCACAAGTCTCTCAAGTTAGTCACTTCTTCACATATTTACATCTTTTACCACATTATTTCATCAAAATATTATAACCCTTATTGCACTTTCTTAAAAAAAATTTAAATCATATAAACAAAAATTATCTAAATTCTCTTACACAATTTATACAATATTAATTTTAATTAAACAATGGTGAGGGAGAGTGTAGATATGTCTATGATAACGTGTACACATGTATGTATATATGTGTGTTGGCAGTAGTGTGTTTGTAGAGATGTATGTGTGTACACATGTATGTATATATGTGTGTTGGCAGTAGTGTGTTTGTAGAGATGTATGTGTGTACACATGTATGTATATATGTGTGTTGGTAGTAGTGTACTCACCTATTTGTACTCACCTATTTGTGGTTGCAGGGGTCGAGTCTTAGCTCCTGGCCCCGCCTCTTCACCGGTTGTTACTGGGCCCTCTCTCTCCTCGCTCCATGAGCTTTATCAAACCTCGTCTTAAAACTGTGTATGGTTCCTGCCTCCACTACGTCATTTTCTAGGCTATTCCACTGCCTTACAACTCTATGATTGAAGAAATACTTCCTACTATCTCTCTGACTCATTTGTGTCTTCAACTTCCAATTGTGGCCTCTTGTTTCTGTGTCCCCTCCCTGGAACATCCTGTCTTTGTCCACCTTGTCTATTCCACGCAGTGTGTTTGTAGCGATGTGTATGTGTACACATATATGTATATATGTGTGTTGGTAGTAGTGTGTTTGTTGTGATATGCATGTGTACACATGTATGTATATATGTGTGTTGGTAGTAGTTTGTAGTGATGTATATGTGTACACATGTATGTATATAAGTGTGTTGGTAGTAGTGTGTTTGTAGTGATGTATATGTGTACACATGTATGTATATATGTGTGTTTGTAGTGATGTATATGTGTACACATGTATGTATATATGTGTGTTTGTAGTGATGTATATGTGTACACATGTATGTATATATGTGTGTTTGTAGTGATGTATATGTGTACACATGTATGTATATATGTGTGTTTGTAGTGATGTATATGTGTACACATGTATGTATATATGTGTGTTTGTAGTGATGTATATGTGTACACATGTATGTATACATGTGTGTTTGTAGTGATGTATATGTGTACACATGTATGTATATATGTGTGTTTGTAGTGATGTATATGTGTACACATGTATGTATATATGTGTGTTTGTAGTGATGTATATGTGTACACATGTATGTATATATGTGTGTTTGTAGTGATGTATATGTGTACACATGTATGTATATATGTGTGTTTGTAGTGATGTATATGTGTACACATGTATGTATATATGTGTGTTTGTAGTGATGTATATGTGTACACATGTATGTATATATGTGTGTTTGTAGTGATGTATATGTGTACACATGTATGTATATATGTGTGTTTGTAGTGATGTATATGTGTACACATGTATGTATATATGTGTGTTTGTAGTGATGTATATGTGTACACATGTATGTATATATGTGTGTTTGTAGTGATGTATATGTGTACACATGTATGTATATATGTGTGTTTGTAGTGATGTATATGTGTACACATGTATGTATATATGTGTGTTTGTAGTGATGTATATGTGTACACATGTATGTATATATGTGTGTTTGTAGTGATGTATATGTGTACACATGTATGTATATATGTGTGTTTGTAGTGATGTATATGTGTACACATGTATGTATATATGTGTGTTTGTAGTGATGTATATGTGTACACATGTATGTATATATGTGTGTTTGTAGTGATGTATATGTGTACACATGTATGTATATATGTGTGTTTGTAGTGATGTATATGTGTACACATGTATGTATATATGTGTGTTTGTAGTGATGTATATGTGTACACATGTATGTATATATGTGTGTTTGTAGTGATGTATATGTGTACACATGTATGTATATATGTGTGTTTGTAGTGATGTATATGTGTACACATGTATGTATATATGTGTGTTTGTAGTGATGTATATGTGTACACATGTATGTATACATGTGTGTTTGTAGTGATGTATATGTGTACACATGTATGTATACATGTGTGTTTGTAGTGATGTATATGTGTACACATGTATGTATACATGTGTGTTTGTAGTGATGTATATGTGTACACATGTGTGTATATATGTGTGTTTGTAGTGATGTATATGTGTACACATGTGTGTATATATGTGTGTTTGTAGTGATGTATATGTGTACACATGTGTGTATATATGTGTGTTTGTAGTGATGTATATGTGTACACATGTATGTATATATGTGTGTTTGTAGTGATGTATATGTGTACACATGTATGTATATATGTGTGTTTGTAGTGATGTATATGTGTACACATGTATGTATATATGTGTGTTTGTAGTGATGTATATGTGTACACATGTATGTATATATGTGTAGATGAAAGTGAAAAGTAAACATCAAAAAAACTTGTATGATCTACATAATAATTCAGAGTAAAGAAGAGCACAGTTCCGTGGTACAGCTGTCAGCTTGGCTGACTCTGCTGTCAGCCTGGCTGACTCTGCTGTCAGCCTGGCTGACTCTGCTGTCAGCCTGGAGACTGCTGACAATACCAGGTAAAGTTTATGTCAGAATTATGATTACTGAAGTGATGATAAAGATAATATTGATAACACAGAAGAGTGACAGTTGAGAAAGTGAAGGTAATCTGTGGATCATGTGTAAACACTGAAATACTGAATTAACAACACTTATATAAAGGAAAATTGCAGTGGATACATTTATAGTTGTGGAAAAGATATATGAGAGATGTTAATAGAGTAGAGTTTTGATAACTAAAGTGTTAGTTAAAATATGCAAGAAAGGTGGTAAATATTTACCCCAAAAAATGAGTCTTAGATAATGTTGTGTGCAAGAACTCATTTAAAATTAAGTTCTTTCTGAAATTTTCTCTTATATGTTTAAAGATATATTTTTTTTCATTAATGTTAATGTAAAAATTTTTAATTTTGCACCAAAAGAATCTTAGAAAACTTACCTAACCTTATTACAACAAGAGCAATTTATTTTAGCCTAACCCAACTAAATATATTTTAGATTTGTTTACAGTTATTTAATACTAAACAAACACAGTGAAATGTATTTTTTTCGTTAGGTTCAGAATGATTTTGGAGAAATTATTGCATACACAAATTTTCACTTGTCATATATAGCAAGATGAGCGTTGCTATTTAAGCCAAGATCGCAAGTTCTGCCTATTCGGCACGACATATATATATATATATAAATATATGCAAAACAACCACTGTGAAAGAGTAGTGAAATTCCAAGCGCTTTCATGACTACTCACTGACTATGTGAGTAGTAACGAAAGCACTTGGAATTTCACTACTCTTTCACAGTGGTTGTGTTGCATATTTTAAAATCACCTGTTTACTGTGATCTTATTGCATATATATATATATATATATATATATATATATATATATATATATATATATATATATATATATATATATATATATATATATATATATATATATATATATATATATATATATATATATATATATATATATATATATATATATATATATATATATATATATATATATATATATATATATATATATATATATATATATATATATATATATATATATATATATATATATATATATATATATATATATATATATATATATATATACAAGGCAAGCTATCATGTAGAGCAGAACTTTATTAAGATACTGTGTTAAAACTCTGTACACACATTTTACATGTGCGTTCTTGTATGTATATATACAAACATTTGCGACCTTCAAATTCATTTATGAAACACGAAAAACGGAAGTTTTTTTTAAATTTGTTGCAATTTTCATGGAGGAGATTTAGAGATTCTCACTTTCACTCATACATACACAATAACATGTACACGCGATATTCATACATGTTATAAGCATTCATACATAATAACATGTACACATGACAATCAAACACACAACATGTACACATGACAATCATCAACAGACATCATGTACACATGACAGTCATCAACACGCAGCATGTATACATGACAATCATCAACACAACATGTACACATGACAATCATCAACACACAACATGTACACATGACAATCATCAACACACAACATGTACACATGACAATCATCAACACACAACATATTCTCATGATAATCATCAACACACAACATGTACACATGACAATCATCAACACACAACATGTACACATGACAATCATCAACACACAACATGTACACTTGACAATCATCAACACACAACATGTACACATGACGATCATCAACACACAACATGTACACATGACAATCATCAACACACAACATGTACACATGACAATCATCAACACACAACATGTACACATGACAATCATCAACACACAACATGTACACATGACAATCATCAACACACAACATGTACACATGACAATCATCAACACACAACATGTACACATGACAATCATCAACACATAACACATGTACACATGACATCAACACACAACATGTACATATGACAATCATCAACACACAACATATTCACATGATAATCATCAACACACAACATGTACACATGACAATCATCAACACACAACATGTACACATGACAATCATCAACACACATGTACACATGACAATCATCAACACACAACATGTACACATGACAATCATCAACACACATGTACACATGACAATCATCAACACACAACATGTACACATGACAATCATCAACACACAACATATACACATGACAATCATCAACACACAACATATACACATGATAATCATCAACACACAACATGTACATATGACAATCATCAACACACAACATATTCACATGATAATCATCAACACACAAAATGTACACATGACAATCATCAACACACAACATGTACACATGACAATCATCAACACACAACATGTACACATGACAATCATCAACACACAACATGTACACATGACAATCATCAACACACATGTACACATGACAGTCATCAATACACAACATATACACATGATAATCATCAACACACAACATGTACATATGACAATCATCAACACACAACATATTCACATGATAATCATCAACACACAACATGTACACATGACAATCATCAACACACATGTACACATGACAGTCATCAATACACAACATATACACATGATAATCATCAACACACAACATGTACATATGACAATCATCAACACACAACATATACACATGATAATCATCAACACACAACATGTACACATGGCAATCATCAACACACAACATGTACACATGACAATCATCAACACACAACATGTACACATGACAATCATCAACACACAACATGTACACATGACAATCATCAACACACAACATGTACACATGACAATCATCAACACACAACATGTACACATGACAATCATCAACACACAACATGTACACATGACAATCATCAACACACAACATGTACACATGACAATCATCAACACACATGTACACATGACAATCATCAACACACAACATGTACACATGACAATCATCAACACACATGTACACATGACAATCATCAACATACAACATATACACATGATAATCATCAACACACAACATGTACACATGATAATCATCAACACACAACATGTACACATGACAATCATCAACACACAACATGTACACATGACAATCATCAACACACATGTACACATGGCACACATACACAATAACACGTATATTTAATGTGTACATAATAACATGTACACATGACACACAGTCCTCCACTAGTGCCTCAGTCGTGTCACATCTTTAAATATTCACAAGTTACACAAACAATGTTCTCAAATTACTGTAAACCAACATTTTTTTGTCTTATATATTCTGAATATTGAAGCAAATACTCATATCTAAATTTCCCATATATTGTCTCTGCTACATTGTTTAATCATGTGGACGAGTACATGTATGTCTATGAGAATGTGTACACATGTATGTGTACATAAGTGTTCGTGGGATGGGCTTTGGAGTGATATGTTTGTGTGTATGTATGTGTGATCTCAGACATATTATAGTGATAGCAGATAACTGTGTACATTGTTGTGTGCGTATTTGTAGTACATGGGATTGTGTGTGATTTTTTATGCATGCAAGTGTATGTATAATGATGTATGAGTAAGGTGAATGTGTTTAAACGTATAAATATTTGTGAAAATACTTATATATGTGTATGAAAACAATTTCTGCGCTTGTTAGGCTTTGAGTGCCAAATGTAAAAGACGGATAAATAAACAAAAATGAAAGCAGTGTAATATTTAACATAGTTATGATGGTGGTGGACAAATTAACCAACATTTGGGTATTCATCTGCAATAATAAAACACTCACAAATACTTTTAAACAGCTAAATAAGTAAAAAACAACTTGTTCTTCGTATATTTTCATAGTGTAACATAAAAGGATTTCCAAAATTTATGTTAATTAGCCTCTCCGAGGTGGCGGAACTGTGAGGCAGCTTGGTGGCGTCTAGCTGACCTACGGTCGCGGCTGTCTTGGTGGGTGTAATTACTGGACGCAGTTTTCTGTGTGTGTCACCTCCAGTAATTCCACCCACCTGGACAGTCTCTACCGTAGACCAGCTAGACAAGACCAAGTTTCCATGCAGCGAGGTCACTGAAGGTGGCAACCGCTGACTCTGGGGAAGTGGGGAAGGGAGTCCACTTGAGGTGACACTAGTGGACTCCTGGAGACACTGATCCGGGGAAGGCACCGCTGACTCTGGGGAAGTGGGGAAGGGAGTCCACTCAGGTGACACAAGTGGACTCCTGGAGACACTGATCCGGGGAAGGCACCGCCGACCTTAGGGAAATAGGGAAGGGAAGACATCCGGAGCGAGCGGATGGATTCCTGGATACATGAACTTGAGGAAGGTTGTTGTTGAGGCTGACCTTAGGTAAGTGGGGAAGGGGAGACATCCGGGAGCGAACGGATGGATTCCTGGATACATGAACCTGGGGATGACAAGAATACATGCAGTTGAGGCTGACCTTGGGTAAGTGGGGAAGGGAAGATATCCGGCGGTAGACGGAAGGATTCCTGGATACATGATCCTGGGGACGGCAAGAATACCGCTGACCTTGGAGAAGTGGTGAAGGGAGTCCACTAAGGTGACATAAGTGGACTCCTGGAGACACTGATCCGGGGAAGGCACCGCCGACCTTAGGGAAATGGGGAAGGGAAGACATCCGGGAGCGAGCGGATGGATTCCTGGATACATGAACTTGAGGAAGGTTGTTGTTGAGGCTGACCTAAGGTAAGTGGGGAAGGGAAGATATCCGGCGGTAGACGGAAGGATTCCTGGATACATGATCCTGGGGACCGCAAGAATACCGCTGACCTTGGGGAAGTGGGAAAGGGAGTTCACCTGAGGTGACATAAGTGGGCTCCTGGAGACACTGATCCGGGGAAGGCACCGCCGACCTTAGGGAAGTGGGGAAGGGAAGATATCCGGGAGCGAGCGGATGGATTCCTGGATACAAGAACTTGGGGAAGGTTGTTGTTGAGGCTGACCTTGGGTAAGTGGGGAATGGGAGACATCCGGGAGCGAGACGGATGGATTCCTGGATACATGAACCTGGGCAAGGCAAGAATACATGCAGTTGAGGCTGACCTTGGGTAAGTGGGGAAGGGAAGATATCCGGCGGTAGACGGAAGGATTCCTGGATACATGAACCTGGGGACAGCAAGAATACAGGTTGGTGAGGCTGACCTTAGGGAAGTGAGGAAGGGAAAACATCCGGAGGCAGACAGATGGATTCCTGGATACATGAACCTGGGGAAGGCTGAGGCTGGAAGGCAGAGAGAGAAAGAGAGGCGAGGCTGACCTTAGGGAAGTGAGGAAGGGGAGACATCCGGGGGCCCACGGATGGATTCCTGGACACATGAACCTGGGGAAGGCGAGGGGGGGGGGGCGGACCTTAAAGACGAACCACTGGCCTCCACGTGGCAAGGTCTGGTAACTCAGAGATAACTCTGAGGCTGACAGTGGTCGCAAATATATTATAATTCATTATTATTATTAATAATTTTATTATTTGTTATCATTATTATTATTATTATTATTATTATTATTATTATTATTATTATTATATTATTATTATTATTATTATTATTATTATTATTATTATTATTATTATTATTATTATTATTATTATTATATTATTATTATTTTTTATTATTATTATTATTATTATTATTATTATTATTATTATTATTATTATTATTATTATTATTATTATTTATTATTATTATTATTATTATTATTATTATTATTATTATTTGTTATTCATGATTTGGATTCAAAAGCGTCAACCAGCCTCCCTGACAGTAGCATCGGTGGTGTTATTCCCACTCCAGCCTCCCTGACAGTAGCATCGGTGGTGTTATTCCCACTCCAGCCTCCCTGACAGTAGCATCGGTGGTGTTATTCCCACTCCAGCCTCCCTGACAGTAGCATCGGTGGTGTTATTCCCACTCCAGCCTCCCTGACAGTAGCATCGGTGGTGTTATTCCCACTCCAGCCTCCCTGACAGTAGCATCGGTGGTGTTATTCCCACTCCAGCCTCCCTGACAGTAGCATCGGTGGTGTTATTCCCACTCCAGCCTCCCTGACAGTAGCATCGGTGGTGTTATTCCCACTCCAGCCTCCCTGACAGTAGCATCGGTGGTGTTATTCCCACTCCAGCCTCCCTGACAGTAGCATCGGTGGTGTTATTCCCACTCCAGCCTCCCTGACAGTAGCATCGGTGGTGTTATTCCCACTCCAGCCTCCCTGACAGTAGCATCTGTGGTGTTATTCCCACTCCAGCCTCCCTGACAGTAGCATCGGTGGTGTTATTCCCACTCCAGCCTCCCTGACAGTAGCATCGGTGGTGTTATTCCCACTCCAGCCTCCCTGACAGTAGCATCGGTGGTGTTATTCCCACTCCAGCCTCCCTGACAGTAGCATCGGTGGTGTTATTCCCACTCCAGCCTCCCTGACAGTAGCATCGGTGGTGTTATTCCCACTCCAGCCTCCCTGACAGTAGCATCGGTGGTGTTATTCCCACTCCAGTTTCCCTGACAGTAGCATCGGTGGTGTTATTCCCACTCCAGCCTCCCTGACAGTAGCATCGGTGGTGTTATTCCCACTCCAGCCTCCCTGACAGTAGCATCGGTGGTGTTATTCCCACTCCAGCCTCCCTGACAGTAGCATCGGTGGTGTTATTCCCACTCCAGCCTCCCTGACAGTAGCATCGGTGGTGTTATTCCCACTCCAGCCTCCCTGACAGTAGCATCGGTGGTGTTATTCCCACTCCAGCCTCCCTGACAGTAGCATCGCTGGTGTTATTCCCACTCCAGCCTCCCTGACAGTAGCATCGGTGGTGTTATTCCCACTCCAGCCTGGTGTTATTCCCTGACAGTAGCATCGGTGGTGTTATTCCCACTCCAGCCTCCCTAAGCCTCCCTCCAGCCTCCCTGACAGTAGCATCGGTGGTGTTATTCCCACTCCAGCCTCCCTGACAGTAGCATCGGTGGTGTTATTCCCACTCCAGCCTCCCTGACAGTAGCATCGGTGGTGTTATTCCCACTCCAGCCTCCCTGACAGTAGCATCGGTGGTGTTATTCCCACTCCAGCCTCCCTGACAGTAGCATCCGGTGGTGTTATTCCCACTCCAGCCTCTCTGACAGTAGCATCCCTGGTGTTATTCCCACTCCACAGTAGCATCGGTGGTGTTATTCCCACTCCAGCCTCCCTGACAGTAGCATCGGTGGTGTTATTCCCACTCCAGCCTCCCTGACAGTAGCAGTAGCATAGCATCGGTGGTGTTATTCCCACTCCAGCCTCCCTGACAGAAGCATCGGTGGTGTTATCCCACTCCCACTCATGGGTGGTGTTATTCAGCATCCCTCCCTGGTGTTATTCCACAGTAGTAGCATCGGTGGTGTTACAGTCCCACTCCAGCCTCCCTGACAGTAGCATCGGTGGTGTTATTCCCACTCCAGCCTCCCTAACAGTAGCATCGGTGGTGTTATTCCCACTCCAGCCTCCCTGACAGTAGCATCGGTGGTGTTATTCCCACTCCAGCCTCCCTGACAGTAGCATCGGTGGTGTTATTCCCACTCCAGCCTCCCTGACAGTAGCATCGGTGGTGTTATTCCCACTCCAGCCTCCCTAACAGTAGCATCGGTGGTGTTATTCCCACTCCAGCCTCCCTGACAGTAGCATCGGTGGTGTTATTCCCACTCCAGCCTCCCTGACAGTAGCCCTTTAAAATGTACATTTCATGACTGAAGTTAATTTGCAGTGTGCACAAAGCTAGAGCCTTGACCTATGCAGACGTGAAAATCCAGTCATCAGCAGTACCCACGGCGTCTGCTGTCTGATCTGGCTGGTGTGTGGCGTGCGACGCGTCCGAACAAACATTTGAACTTTTAATTCTGACTTCGGGCCACAAAATTAAATAAAACTATACATTTATGTTAATTTTGTTCTTTGTAAAGCATTTGTGGTACTTAAGTATTCGTGACTTAGGTTTTATCACAGTAAGTACACCAGTTACACAGACGGTAGCCAGTATTGAAATTTTACCTCAGAGTAGACCAGGTAAGCCAGCTGTTTTAGACCTTCGGATGAAGGTCTTTTCAAGTAAGTCCACAGTGGCTTTACAACAAAATGAAGGTAGGGTAGAAGGAATTATGTCTTTAAAGGACGGATGTAGCACATGCTCCCTCTTGTGCAAGGATATATTATCAGTGACAGAAGATACTTACAGTGGATTAGATATTGTATTGAAAGGAATAACCTGATCTACTATTAGGACTGTGGGTGTAGTCTGCTTACCAGTCTGATTACCTGCCTGTACGTATTACACATGATATACCTTTCTGTTAAGTAATAATGTGATGGGTCTTCTTGAATGTAAGAAACCATTGGTTTAGAGAGACCCAGAATCACAAGTATGGAAGGAAAAAGCTAGTGCTACTGTGTCTGAGCTGTTCCCAGTGTCTGCTGTAACTAGGAAAATGTCAAAGGGAAAAGCTTCTATGCCTCTCCTTGATTCTTCTGATGCTGGAGAAGATATGGGTTTGGGAAATTGATTCCTGGAGTCTAGCCTGCAGGAGACTCAGTATTGATGAACCGTCCCAGGTGGGACCGGGTTTGAGTGGGGGTCTGCGAGTTGGCATATGAGTGGCGATTACTACTCCAGAACAGCTGATCAAGGCCCAGGGGTGTGACGATACCCTGAAGGTTAATAGATCATCGGCAGTTAGCGAGGGGAAAGCCTCCCAACTAATTAAATGTTTTTTTTTCTTTACACAGAAGTTGTTTTAATGAGAAAAACTCTGTGATGAAGTACCTTGTGATGGAGCATAAGAGGCAGTTTACCAAGTGTTTGTGCCAGAGACATTTAGGTATCAAGTTTTACGTTTGGCCCATGATGTTCCCATGGGAGGATATTTAGGTATAAATAAACATGGGCAAGGTCTCCAAACATTTTTACGGGCCACAGATATGGGAGTCAGTGAGTAAGTATACTGAATCATGTCATATTTGTCAAAGTGGAGGAAAACCTAATCAGGGGAATAAGCCTGTCCCACTTAAACCAATTGCGGCAGTTGGAGAACCTTTTATCAGGCTAGTTATGGAGTATGTGGGTCCATTACACAAAACTAAGATGGGTCTATCTGGAGGGTATTCCGGTGATCAACGCCCCCGCGGCCCGGTCCACGACCAGGCCTCCCTGTTAATCAAGGCATGAACAACCAGGCTGTTACTGCTGGCCGCAAGTAGTCCAACGTACGAACCACAGCCCGGCTGATCCGGCACCGACTTGAAGGCAGACAGGGGCCTATTGGTAATTCTCCTTATGCCTGGTGGAAGGCTGTTGAATAGTCTTAAGCTCCGGACACTTGTGGTGTTTTCTCTTAGTGTATCAATGGCGCCCCTACTTTTCACTGGGGGTATTTTACATTACCTGCCAGGTCTTTTATTTTCGTAGGGAGTGATTTCTGTGTGCAGATTCGGGGCCATCCCTTCTAGAATTTTCTAAGTGTAGATTATGATATCTCTCTCTCGCCTGCTTTCCAACGAGTACAAGTCAAGTGCTTCCAGGCGTTCCCAGTAGCTGAGGTGTTTGATAGAACTTATATGTGCTATGAAGGTTCTCTGTATACTCTCTTGATTTGCAATTTCACCTGCTTTGAAGAGAGATATTAATGTATAGCAATATTTGTATAGCAATATTCCAGAAAAAAGAGAACAAGTGATTTGAAAAAGAACATCAATGGCTTGGCATCTCTTCTTTTGAACGTTCTCATTATCCATCCTATCATTTTCTTTGCACCTGTGATCGTGGCACTTTTGTGATCCTTGAAAGAAGAATCTTCAGACATCACCACTCCCAGGTCCCTCACATTTTTTCCGCTCTATTGTATGATCAAAGTTTGTAGTATACTCTCGGTTCTAGTTATTATCTCCTCCAGTTTTCCATAACGGAGTAGTTGAAATTTGTCTTCATTAAACATCATATTGCTTTCCGTTCTCCAACCAATGGAAAACTTGTTGTATATCTTCTTGGAGGTTAACCGTGTCCTCAATAGATCACAGTCTCATGCAGATCCTAGTATCTTCTGCAAAGGATGACATGGTGCTGTGGATTCCACCTCTGTCTATGTCTGATATGAGGATGAGGAACAGGATGAGGGCGAGTACTGTGCCTTGTGAAACAGAGCTTTTCACTATGGCAGCTTCCGATTTAACTCTGTTGACAACTATTCTTTGTGTTCGATTGGTTAGGAACTTGAAGATCCATCTCTGCACTTTGCCAGTTATTCCTTTAGCACGTATTTTGTGCACTATTACACCATGATCGCACTTGTCAAAGGCTTTTGCAAAGTCTGTGTATATTACAGCTGCATTCTGTTTTTCTTCCAGTTCATTTAAGTGATCCAGTTGTTGCGAGAGGCAGGAACGACCTGCTCTAAGCCCATGTTGCCCTGGATTTTGCAGTTTTTGGGAATCCAAGTGGTTTGCAAGAATGCTTCTTAGCACTATTTCAAAGATTTTTATGATGTGGGACGTTAGAGATATTGGTCTACAGTAGTGGGGCTGTATCCGTTGTTTTAAGTGACTGTGGAATTTCACCCATGTCTAAGCTCCTTCTCCATAGTATACTTAGGGCACGCGAAAGGGTTTCTTGCAGTTTTTAATGAACACAGAGTTCCACAAGTCTATGCCTGGGTCTGAGTACAGGGGCATGTTGTCTATGGCTTTCTCAAAGTCTATCGGAGCTAGAATAATGTCAGAAATATTGCATACATTGATGGAGTTTTGAGGCCCATTCATGAAAAAAAATCATTTACATTGTCGATCTTCAGACTGATTAGTGGGTTTCAGTGTCTCACTCATTTCTTTGTTGTCAACTGTGTAAGTGCCATCTTGTCTGAGCAAGGGCCCGATACTAGATGTGATATTTGCCTGTTTTTGGCATATGAAAAGAAATATTTCGAAATTCTTTCAATTTCACTAATCGAATTAGCTCCTACTGTCTCTCCTGGGTCCTGTAAGAGTCCTTTAACTTACGTTCGATACTTTCCATTTGCCTGGTCAGTGCTTCTTTCCATGTATCAGATAATCTAGCGTTCTTGAGGAGCTCAGTGATTCTTCATCGATTCTGTAGGGGGTGCGTCTTTCTCCAGTTTATTTCTTATCTTCTTTCTTAGGGATATATGCCTTGAACATACTTCAGCTGCCAGGAAGTTGATCCTTTCAAGGCACTGGTTTGGATCCATGTTAAGATATCTTCCAACATGTTTCATTTAAGACATGGTTCACCTGGTCCCAGTTGATGTTCTTGTTGTTAAAATTGTATTTGGTGAAGACACCTTTACAGATGTAAATCTGAACTTCGATTAGATTGTGATTGGAATTAGTTGTTTTTGATATTATGTTTATTACCAGGTCCTCATTATTTGTGAAGTTAAATTTAAGGTCAAATGTGTTTTTCAGTCTTGTTGGCTCCACTATCTGCTGATTTAGGGTGTGTTTATCGCAGAGATTTAGTAGCTCATGTGTATGTGACCTTTCATCTGCGCTGCCTCCAAGGATTGTTTCTACTGTAACATTATTTGCTAAATTCTTCCATTTTGAATGCCTCAGGTTGAAATCACCAAGCAGTTAGATATTTGGGGATGGAGCTGGAAGGCTTCCCGGACAGTAATCAATTTTCAGTAGCGTTCCTTGAACTGTTGGGAGGTTGCTTCTGGTGGCTTATATACAACCACGATGACTAGGTTTTCGTTTTCGACCATTAGTGTTAGAACTTCAACTACCTCATTTGTGGTGTTCAGCATCTTTGTGCAGATGAATGGCTCTATGACAAACAGGCCAACACCCCTACCCCTTCCTGTCTGTTTTTTCTGTCGCATCTAAAAATTTTGTACCCATTTATCCATATTTCATGGTCAAAGTGATCTGTGAAGGCTGCAAACATCGCATTTGACTCCTCTAGAAGACCAATGATGAAAGATATTTTGTTGTTGGTGGATGGCTTAAGGCCCTGTATAATAACAAATATAAACGAGGTTGTATTCTGTGTTTGTTGGGGGGATTTTGTTATTGGCATCAGTAGTTGTAGTTCTGGAGGGCCATGGGGGGCCACTAGCTGTGCCTCCAGTCCAACAAGGCTCCAAGGTGATGGACTACTTTTGTTATTTCCTTCCATTTTTTTTCGTTTCCTGCAACTAAAAAATCACTTGGAGTGTGGGTTGTTGTAGCTACTATTGTTTGTCTTGTGAGGTCTGTACCTCCTGGTTCCTTTTAGATGGCATGCAGAGCAGCTGGTATTGTAGCACTGTTTTTGGAGGACCGAAGAGTGGCACATTTCTGGGAGAAAAAAATTGCAGGAGGGAGAACGACACACTCCTTTAGACAGGAGGTCACGACATTCTTTGGGATGCTCAGAGTCGCATGTCACATTTGTTTTTCCTGATATTCCATGTTTACAGATTTCCCAAACATAGGATTTGCACAATTTCGCTTATGGTTAGGTAGAATTTTTGGAAGGTGTGTTCTCAATTTGTGCAGTAACCAGTACTTACTATTATCTGTTCTACTACCAGGATCCCCGAGGCCATCCCGCTACTTAAAACTATACATGTGGTTTTGAAAGCACTAGTGAAATTTTTTACTAAAGTTGGGATCCCTAAAGGAAATTCAGACAGATCTTGGGTCAGATTTTACATCTAAACATTTTCGCACTGTCCTGAGATAATTTAACATAAGACTGACAACCTCCACAACCTATCACT
>NW_027199362.1:7500-33040 GCF_038502225.1 Cherax quadricarinatus | reverse complement strand
GAGCCTGACGTCAGGGTGCTCGTGCACTTCTGGACTAAATATTGTGGCAAAGGTCTTTCCTTCAAATATAGTTCTTCTTTGTACTAGACTGAAGAAACCACTGCCTGGCGAAACGTTTCCTCAGTATAGGTTCCTAAACGTTGCACAAGTATCTCATTGTTCTACTTATCGGTTTTCTAAATCATTATATCACAAATATAGTTCTTCTAGTTACTTGTTGCCATACACCATCTTTAATTTGGGTGGTGGCTGCAGGTGTAAGTAAGTAAGTAAGTAAGTAAGTTTATTCAGGTATACACAAATACAGTTACATAGAATTATCACACATAGCAGCATATGTGTAGAGAACCTAGGATAACCCAAAAAAGTCAGACAGAGTGACTTATTTCCATTGGGGTGAGACACACCAGTGTCTCCACTACAGGTAAGGAGCATAAATGAAAAATATTAATTCCTGTTTTCTTTCCCTCTTTTACTGAAAATGTATTTTTTGTATAAAGTTCATTTGGATCATATATGTGGAGCCCTGAGGACCTTGTTAGCTTCTCCTCACAGCTCAGATCCCTGAGGGAGCTATCTGGTGGCTACCCTCTGAAACTTGTTTATGCTGCATTTGTGGACTCCCTGTTTTTGGCGCTGTTGCTTCCGGTGATGCTGCTGCTGTTGATGATGGTTCTGGTGCTTCTGCTTCTGGTAGTGGTGGTGGTGCTGCTACTGGTGTTTCTGCTACTGCTTCTGGTAGTGGTGGTGCTGCTGGTGCTTATTTATTTATTTATTTATTATTTTGAACATGATACATTGAAGTACAAAGAATTACAGTGGTTAAGTGTAACATGCCAAAGCCACTTGTATGCAGAGCATTATGGGCAGGCTTAAAATTAACTTAAGATTAACTAAGCAATGATATATTCAGTGATAAACATTATTGTAAACATTTAACAATTAAGCACAAATGAGTATTTCAAGACAGGTCATATGGTCATTTACTGTGTTGATGTGCATTCAGTAGAATTGAGTATTCTGTTAGGCAATGTAATTAAAAAATAACAAGTTTGATTGGGTCACAGGTTAAACATTTATGAGATACAATTATTCAGTATTTATTTAGTTGAGGGTGAGTAAGTGATTTTTAAGAAGAGACTTGAATTTATAAACAGACAGTGTTTCTTTTATATTCACAGGTAATGAATTCCAGATTTTTGGGCCTTTTATGTGCATTGAGTTTTTGCATAGTGTGAGATGGACACGAGGAACATCAAAGAGTGATCTGTGCCTTGTGTTATGGTCATGTGTTCTGTTGAGGTTGGTAAGGAGACGTTTGAGGGGAGGGTTTATATCCGAGTTAAGTGTTCTATGTATGTAGTAGGTACAATAATAAGTATGGATGTTTTGTATGGTGAGTAGGTTTAGAGTTTTGAATATTGGTGGAGTGTGCTGCCTGTAGTGGGAATTTGTTATCATTCTGACTGCAGCCTTTTGTTGGGTAATTAATGGTCTGAGATGGTTTATTGTTGTTGAGCCCCATGCACAAATTCCATAGGTGAGATAGGGGTAAATAAGTGAGTGATATAGGGCCAGGAGGGCTGACTGTGGAACATAGTACCGTATCTTCGATAGTATGCCTACGGTCTTGGAAATTTTCTTGGAAATTTGTTGTATATGTGTTTGAAATTTGAGTCTATTATCAAGGTGGATTCCTAAGAATTTTCCCTCTGTGAGCTTTGTGATAGGTGATCCGTTTATCATTATGTTAAGAGGGACATCTGTAGCTCTGTTACCAAACTGAATGAAGTAGGTTTTGTCAATGTTGAGAGTAAGTTTGTTAGTCCTCATCCAGGTAGATATTTTCTGTAATTCGGTATTCACAGTATTGGCTAGCATGACTGGGCTCGGGTGAGAGAAGACGTATGTAGTGTCATCTGCAAATAGTGTGGGTTTGAGTAGTTGCGATGCATTTGGTAGGTCATTTATGTAAACGAGAAAGAGAAGAGGGCCAAGGACACTTCCCTGTGGGACACCAACTGTAATTGGCTGTGCGGAAGAGTTTGCTCCATTTGTGTACACATATTGGCTTCTGTTGCTGAGGTATGACTTTAGGTAGTTGAGGGAGTGCCCTCTTATACCATAGTGCGACAATTTTATGTGGAGCAAGTCATGGTCAACTGTATCAAAAGCTTTACGTAAATCAATGAAGATCCCCAGTGGGACTTCTTTTTTCTCTAGTGCAGTGTATATTTGTTCTAGCATGTGTATAATAGCATCATTCGTATTTTTATTAGGCCTGAACCCAAACTGACAGGGGTTGAGTATGTTGTGGGAGATGAGGTAGGAATAGATTCGCTTATGAATTAATTTTTCGAAGATTTTAGAGAGAGGGTGTAAGTTGGATATTGGCCTATAGTTATTCAAGTCTGTTTGGTCTCCTCCTTTATGGATCGGGGTGACCCTCGCTATTTTGAGAACTGTAGGGAAGGTAGAGGATTCGATGGATTTGTTAAAGAGTGTTGCAATGATTGGTGACAGCACTTGCGACGCTTTTTTGTATATAAAGGGTGGTAAGGTATTTAAATCTCCTGTCTTGTTTTTTAGTGTGTTGATAATAAGGGAGACTTCTGTTGGGTTAGTCGGAGCTAGGAACAGTGTGTTCGGGTAGTTGCCAGTGAGGTAGTCATTGGGTGGGGTATTTGAGCTTGGGATTTTATTGGCAAGGTTTTTTCCTATGGTGGAGAAGAAATCATTGAGTCTGTTTGCTGTTTCAGTTGGTGGGAGTTGGGGTTCATCTGGTTTTGTTAGTTCAATTGCGCTATTTCGTGATATCTTTTTTGTTCCTAGAATTTCTGATAGGGTTTTCCAGGTCTTTTTTATATCACCTTTTAAGTTGGATAATCTGTTCTCATAATACAATTTTTTAGCCCTTCTTATCAGGCTGGTTAGGATTGACGAGTAACGTTTTGTTTGGTCTCTGGTTATGTGACCCATTCTGTACTGTTTTTCGTATAGGTGCTTTGTATTTATGGATTTGAGGATGCTGGGTGTTAGCCAGGGACTGTTCAGTCTCTTAGCTGTCATCTGTTTAGTTTTTTTAGGGCAGTGCTTGTTATAGAGGTATTGGGTCTTTTTTAGAAAATTATTAATACATTCGTCAATATCTGTATAGATTTCTAGCTCAGTGTGCCAGTCAATGTTTGTCACTGCTGTTGTGAAGTTATTAATGGCTGCCTCATTGTGAAGTCTGAAAGTGACTTTAGTAGTGTCTTGGGGTAATTTGCCTAGATTAGTTATGAGGAAGGTAGGGTAGTGGTCTGTGGTATTATCTGTGATTATGCCTGATTTTAAAGGGGATATGGTGTTGGTCCAGATGTGGTCTAGTAGGGAAACACTAGTCTCTGTAATTCTTGTAGGTTTTGTTACTGTTGGTAGCAACAAGCAGTTACTCATAGTGTTTGTGAATTCAGTAACGTGTGGGTCCTGGTCTTGCAGGAGATTTATATTGAAGTCACCTGAGAGTAGTAAGTGATCTTTATTCATGCGTGCATCAGTTATCATACTTCCTAGGTTTTCACTAAAACGGCTAATGTTTGACTGTGGTACTCTGTAGATGTTTATCACTGTGAGAGGTTTTTGTAGGTATTTGGATTTGAATTTAGCTATTATATATTCCCCATGTTCATCCCTTGTGCAAGTATTAGTGATACATTCTAGTTGGTCTGAGTAGTATATAGCTGTGCCACCCCCTTGTTGATCTGGCCTACAGTTGTGTATGGCTGTGTAACCAGGAATGGCATAGACATCTGTAGTATCAGGCTTTAGCCAGGTTTCAGTGAGAGTAATGATGGACATACTGGCATGCAGGGAATTTAGTAATGCTATGAGGTCATCGTAATGTTTGCTTAAAGATCTGATATTGTAGTTAAAGACAGTTATGTTGTTGTTGGCTCTGAGAAGTGCCTTTGATTGTGCCTTTGGGATTTTCCCCACAGGCATTCTAGTTCCTAGGTAGGGGGAAGGGTACCGTGGTCCATCCCATTCCGTTGAGGTCCTTGCCGGTGGCGTAGTTTGCCGTAGAATCTGGATCACCTGGGGATGTCCCGCTCCCTCTCCTGTCTCCCAGGGGGGTGGCTTTGGGTGTCTTTCGGGTGACGGGTGTATCTCTGGAGGCTGCCTTTCAGATTCTGGGGCTAGTGACCAAAGGAGGCATGCTTTGTGGCGGATATCCAGCCGCCCTCTCTTTTGTCCACCGAGGTAGCTCGGCAGATGTGAGGTTGCTATTCCAGATAGCTGGTTTACTGGCATGAAGGGTAGGGTATGGCACAGGTTCCATGCTGCATCTGCACTACTTGCGGTGCTGAGGTCCTCTTGGGCGTGGAGGGAGATTTCTGGCCCTTTCATTCCTCCTAGGAATTCCTCCCCATTCCCCCCTTTTTTATTCTTTATTTTTATTTTTATTTTATTTTCCTCTTTTTTTTTCTTAAAAACAAAATGAAAGAAGTAACCTAACCATGGAGGGCCCAATCCATGAACCTGCTACCCCCAGGCCCCTTCTTGATACCACACTCCATTCTGACCCTGCCTCGTTTTTTGACCACTCTTCGGACACTCATGATGGCCCTGTACCTCTTGCTGGTGCTGTTTCATCACCCGCTTCAGGTACCAGGGTTTCGACTGACTCCGATTTGTCTGACCTCTGCTCTCCTTTGACTATGCTTCTGGCCTCTCCCTCTACGGTGCAGCAATTTTCGAATCGCCAGCCCGTTTTACATCAGACCAACTCTGGTCCCACTCCTAAATGCCAACGTCAATTGCCTGATGATGATACTTCGCCACCTTCTCGTTCTACTCAGAAAAAACCGACATGCCATGCACTCCCTTTCCACACTCAGTTTCAGAATGCACAGTGGACTAAATTCTTTACTTTACGACCGACTTCCTCTATTGCTTATCTTTCCGACCAAAGTATCAGCAAGGCATTCCTCTGCTATGTTGGTAGAGATATTTCCTTTCATGCTCTCAAGAGCGGTACATGCATCATCACTGTCCAGAATGCTACCCAAGCTCATGATCTTTCTCTTCTTTCACATATCAACACTATTCCTGTCACTGTCGAAAAGCATCATTCCCTCAATTCTTGTAGTGGTACTGTCATTCTGCCCCATACCATCGTCCAACAGAATTTCCAGACATGTGGCTGGAACTCCAAGATCTCCCGATCCTCAAAGTAGACACTTATGTCTTTCCTGCCCACAGGTGGAGGCGACACCCTTGCAATGTTGCTCGATTAACTTTCAACAGCCGTTAACACCCATCCTCTGTCTATGTAGCAGGACATCATTGACAAGTTCGAAAGGTGATCCCTACACTGCAACAGTGTAGAAATTAATGGCCATTTGATCACCCAGCGAAATATTGCATATCTATAGCCGAATGCCCAGTCTGTGGTGCCGATGGCCATTCTAATATGTCTTGCAGTTGACCTCCCTCTTGCCTTAATTGTCATGAGGCTCACCCTTCATACTCTCGCTGTTGCCAGGTCTACTTAAATGAGCAAGAAATCCATTGCCTCAAAGAGGCAGAAGGTCTCCCTTATGCTATGGCAGTCTCTCATCTATGCCTGCAAGAGAGTCTACCCTGTATTTCTCATTCTCGTGTTTCTAAACCTCCCCCCATTTCTGGGGTCCCATCTTCTGCAGCCTCCTCAGTCACTCCTGTCTCTAATTCTTTTGCTCTCCTGGGCTCAGAAGTCCCTACTTCAGCACCTCACTCTGTTCTCACTTCTTCGTGTTCTCCCTCACAAGCCCCAGTATCGACAAGACCTCGTACGACACCCCCTCCCAATCGCCCCTCTACTTCTCAGAAGTCCAAAAAATCCCCATTGCTCAAATCTCCTTTAACCCCTCCTTCCCTTCTTCCACCTCCACATTTTACCTTTCCAGTCTCTGTACCTGGTTCTTTCCCTCTCACTGGCTCTGTTACAACTGTGGAGGTTCGCCCTCCTCCTCGTACTGTGCCTTCCTCCCCTGTCCCCTCCCAAGCTTCTTCCTCTTTTGTCTCCTCCCACACTTCTTCTCCAGTTCCCTCCACCCTTTCATCCCCCCCTTCTTTGGTACAGTCCATTACTGTCCCAATCTTTACTCACCCTCCTTCCATCTCCAATATTGTCTCCCATACAACGTCTTTGATTCCGAAACACTTGAAGATATGTCAGAATATATTGCGGAGACTAAACCATCAGTGGACACTGATTCACCTCCTGTTCATTCTCTTTCCTCTCCTCCATCTGCGCAACTCCTTTCTTCACAGCGTGCCATTCCTTCACTACTTGAACATTTTCTGCTGCTGCCACATGTGAACTTTTCTAACCCCTCTAGTCTGTAGGTACCCTTTCCAGCAGATTTCTGGTATGATTATCGTTTCCAATCATGACCTATTTACAGTGGAATATCCACGGCCTCAGGGGTAATCGGGGTGAACTTCAGCTGTTGTTTTCCCAGTTTTCCCCTGTTGGTGTTTAATTACAAGAATCAAAATTACATTCTGCAGTTATCTATCCCATCTCAGGCTATAATTTACTGTATTCTTCGGATCCTTTTTCTGATGGGACCTTCAATGAAAGTGCCCTTCTTCTACGCACTGATATTCCGTACCATCAGCTATTTGTTTATACTTCTCTGCATTACACTGCAGCCCGTATCCATTTGCATAAGTGGTGTACAATCTGTTCTTTGTATCTCTCTCCTTCTCGGGCATTATCTATCCCGGATGTTGCCTTTCTTATCTCAAACTTACCACCACCACTTCTGTTACTAGGCAATTTTAATCCTCATCATTTCACTGTGATTCGCGTGGCATTCAGTTGGAGGCTTTTCTCACTTCTCGCCCCCTCAATGTTTTAAATACAGGTACTCCCACCCATTTTGATCCTCGTACTCATACTCTCTCTTGCATCGATGTCTCGGTCTGCTCTTCCTCCACTGCACTAGACTTCACCTGGTCTGTTCTCCCAGACTTACATGACAGTGATCATTTTCCAATCATTCTTACTTCTCCTTCATATTCACCACCTCTTCGTAGCCCACTCTGGCAATTTGTTCAAGCAAATTGGGACCTTTACTCGCAACTAACTGCTTTTAGTGAGGTTCCTTCTTCGTCCTCCACTGATGAGCTTTTACACCTCTTCTCATCCTCAGTTTTAAGTGCAGCTTCTCATTCTATACCCCAAACCTCGGGCAGGCATTCTCAGAAGTGTGTGCCTTGGTGGTCTCCTGCTTGTGCTCATGCAGTACGTTTGAAATGCGCTGTGTGGGGCAGGTACCGGTACAAAAGAACCACTGAGAGACTTTATTTTAAGCAGATGTGTGCGGTCACTTGCTGTGTCATCCGTTATGCTAAACACACTTGCTGGCGAGATTATGTTTCCACCATCACCTCTTCTTCCTCTATGAGTGCAGTCTGGAAAAAATACAGAAACTGAGTAGTAAATACTCTCCTGACCCAGCTCCTGTTATGCAGGTTGGCGGTGTTGATATAGCAAACCCTCTTGACGTTGCCATTGAAATTGGCAATCATCTGGTCCGTATTTCTTAGGGGCTCCATCTATGCCCCTCGTTACTTTCCTCAAAGTCTGCCAGAGAGTTAGCACCCTTGGACTTTTCTTCTCTCAGAGAAGAACAGTATAAAGTGCCTTTTACACTTCAGGAACTGGAGGCAACACTCTCAGCTTGCCGATCATCGGCAGCTGGGCCTGATGACATTCATATTCGGATGTTACAACATTTACATCAGTCAGCCCTTGCAGTCCTCTTACACCTCTTCAATCTTATTTGGTCACAAGGAGTTCTTCCCCAGCTGTGGAAATCTGCCATTGTTCTCCCTTTCCGCAAACCGGGTACTACGGGACATGAAGCCTCCCACTATCGTCCCATTGCTCTTACCAGTGCAGTTTGCAAAATGATGGAACGTCTGGTAAATTGATGTTTAATGTGGTATTTAGACACACAACAGTCTCTCCACTAATCAATATGGATTTTGTAAGGGCCGTTCTACCATAGACCCCTTACTACGCTTGGATACGTATGTTCGTAATGCCTTTGCGAATAACCACTCGGTTATTACCAGATTTTTTTGACCTTGAGAAGGTATACGACACAACTTGAGGTATAATATTTTGGCCCAAGCCCACTCTTTAGGCCTCAGAGGCAATGTACCATCCTTCCTTAAAAACTTTTTAACTGGCAGGCATTTCTGTGTTTGGACTTTGTCCAAGCTGAAGGTGTCCCCCAGGGATGTGTTCTAAGCACATCACTTTTTCTTGCTATAAATGATTTGGCCTCTAGTCTTCCATCCAATATTTGGTCATCCCTCTATGTTGATGACTTCGCTATTGCTTGTGCAGGCGCTGACTGTCGCCTCATTACAGTTTCTCTCCAGCATGCGGTCAACCGTGTTTCCAATTGGGCCACCACGCATGGGTTTAAATTTTCCAGTACCAAAACTCACCAAATTACTTTCACTAGACGCTCTGTCATCTCCGATCATCCTTTGTACCTCTATGGCTCACGTATCCCTGAACGTGATACAGTCAGGTTTCTAGGCCTTCTCTTTGACCGTAGGTTATCCTGGAAACCTCACATTACCTCTCTGAAGGCAACTTGTCACAATCGGCTGAACCTTCTTAAAACCCTTGCTCATCTTTCATGGGGAGCTGATCATCGAACTCTCCTTCGCCTACATTCAGCCCTCATTTTATCGAAACTCGATTATGGTGACCAGATCTATTCAGCGGCCTCTCCTGCTACTCTCTCTAGCCTTAATCCCATCCTTCACCAAGGATTACGTGTATGCCTTGGTGCTTTTCGCTCTTTCCCTGTTGAGAGCCTCTATGCAGAAGTGAATGTTCCATCCTTGTCTGATTGCCGTGATACCCATTGCCTTTGCCACTATGTTCCCTCTCATTATCTCCACAACCCTTCCATAGAACAGTCACTGATGTTAGTAGACATTCTTTATTTGTTCGTGGCCCGTGTTTGCTCTGTCCCTTTTCTCTTCGCCTACATTCACTCTTGTCTTACCTTCAGTTACCACCTTTCTATGTTTATGTAGCATCTCACTTTTCCCTGCCCCCTTTGGAAGTTCCAGCTGTTCGAGTCTGTTTTTTCTCACTCCCTCGTGCGAAAGCACAACTACCTACGGTTGCTTCCAACTCTTTTTCTTGACCACTTCGGTTCTCATTCTCATTCCGTTGCAGCGTACACGGTTGGCTCTAAGGCGTCTGACGGCTTCGGATTTGCAGCAGTGTTTCCGGACAGTGTCGTGCGAGGGCATTTACTATCCTCGGCTAGCATTTTTACTGCTGAATCGTATGCCATTCTGGCAGCACTTACCCGTATTGCATCTATGCCTGTGTCATCATTTGTGGTTGTCTCAGACTCCCTTAGTGCTCTACAGGCTATACGAAAATTTGATACACCTCACCCCCTAGACCTCTGTATCCAACTTTGGCTACTCCGTATCTCTACCAAGCATAAAGATATTGTTTTTTGTTGGGTCCCTGGTCATGTTGACGTACAGGGCAATGAACAGGCAGACACTGCTGCGCGGTCAGCAGTACATGACCTACCAGTTTCATATAGAGGTGTTCCATTTATGGACTATTTTGCTGTAATAGCTACTCACCTTCACACCTGTTGGCAACAGCGTTGGTCTAATCTGCTCGGTAACAAATTTCAGTCTATTAAACCGAGTATAGGTTACTGGCCGTCTTCTTGTCATCAGTGTCGAGGTTGGGAGACTACTCTCTCCCGTCTTCGCATTGGCCACACTCGTCTTACTCATGGGTATCTCATGGAGAGGCACCCTGTTCCTCTCTGTGAGAAGTGTCAGGTTCCAGTATCGGTTAGCCACATTCTGTTAGACTGCCCTCTCTATCAACGAGCACGCAGAATTTACCTCCAACGTCGTCTCCGCTCTACTACTCTCTCTTTACCTTCCCTTTTTGCTGATGGACCCTCCTTCAATCCTGACTCTCTCACTGACTTCTTGACAACTGATTTACTCCACAAACTCTGATGATGCCTTTTGCACTCCCCTCAGCCCTTTCTACCTCAATCTCTTGCTACCCTCTACCCGTGCATTGTCCACTGCCCCGCTGTTCTCCATAACCTACTAATCATCCCTCTCCCTTTTGCCACCTGATACCCTCGCTTCCTGCCCTGCAGCTCTATAGCCCTTGTGGTTTAGCACTTCTTTTTTATTATAATAATTGTTGTGGTGCCTAGCCACAGCCTTGCTTACCATTTCCAGTCAGTGGTGATGTGTTGTGGTGCCTGGCCACATCCTTGCTTACCATCTCCAGTCAGTGGTGATGTGTTGTGGTGCCTGGCCACATCCTTGCTTACCATCTCCAGTCAGTGGTGATGTGTTGTGGTGCCTGGCCACAGCCTTGCTTACCACCTCCAGTCAGCGGTGATGTGTTGTGGTGCCGGGCCACATCCTTTCTTACCATCTCCAGTCAGTGGTGATGTGTTGTGGTGCCTGGCCACAGCCTTGCTTACCATCTCCAGTCAGTGGTGATGTGTTGTGGTGCCTGGCCACATCCTTGCTTACCATCTCCAGTCAGTGGTGATGTGTTGTGGTGCCTGGCCACATCCTTGCTTACCATCTCCAGTCAGTGGTGATGTGTTGTGGTGCCTGACCACATCCTTGCTTACCATCTCCAGTCAGTGGTGATGTGTTGTGGTGCCTGGCCACAGCCTTGCTTACCACCTCCAGTCAGCGGTGATGTGTTGTGGTGCCTGGCCACATCCTTGCTTACCATCTCCAGTCAGTGGTGATGTGTTGTGGTGCCTGGCCACAGCCTTGCTTACCACCTCCAGTCAGCGGTGATGTGTTGTGGTGCCTGACCACATCCTTGCTTACCATCTCCAGTCAGTGGTGATGTGTTGTGGTGCCTGGCCACAGCCTTGCTTACCACCTCCAGTCAGTGGTGATGTGCTGTGGTGCCTGGCCACAGCCTTGCTTACCACCTCCAGTCAGCGGTGATGTGTTGTGGTACCTGGCCACAGCCTTGCTTACCACCTCCAGTCAGCGGTGATGTGTTCTGGTACCTGGCCACATCCTTGCTTACCATCTCCAGTCAGTGGTGATGTGTTGTGGTGCCTGGCCACATCCTTGCTTACCCTCTCCAGTCAGTGGTGATGTGTTGTGGTGCCTGGCCACAGCCTTGCTTACCACCTCCAGTCAGCGGTGATGTGTTGTGGTGCCTGGCCACATCCTTGCTTACCATCTCCAGTCAGTGGTGATGTGTTGTGGTGCCTGGCCACAGCCTTGCTTACCATCTCCAGTCAGTGGTGATGTGTTGTGGTGCCTGGCCACATCCTTGCTTACCATCTCCAGTCAGTGGTGATGTGTTGTGGTGCCTGGCCACATCCTTGCTTACTATCTCCAGTCAGTGGTGATGTGTTGTGGTGCCTGGCCACAGCCTTGCTTACCACCTCCAGTCAGCGGTGATGTGTTGTGGTGCCTGGCCACATCCTTGCTTACCATCTCCAGTCAGTGGTGATGTGTTGTGGTGCCTGGCCACAGCCTTGCTTACCATCTCCAGTCAGTGGTGATGTGTTGTGGTGCCTGGCCACATCCTTGCTTACCATCTCCAGTCAGTGGTGATGTGTTGTGGTGCCTGGCCACATCCTTGCTTACCATCTCCAGTCAGTGGTGATGTGTTGTGGTGCCTGGCCACATCCTTGCTTACCATCTCCAGTCAGTGGTGATGTGTTGTGGTGCCTGGCCACAGCCTTGCTTACCACCTCCAGTCAGCGGTGATGTGTTGTGGTGCCTGGCCACATCCTTGCATACCATGTCCAGTCAGTGGTGATGTGTTGTGGTGCCTGGCCACAGCCTTGCTTAAGACCTCCAGTCAGTGGTGATGTGCTGTGGTGCCTGGCCACAGCCTTGCTTACCACCTCCAGTCAGCGGTGATGTGTTGTGGTACCTGGCCACAGCCTTGCTTACCACCTCCACTCAGCGGTGATGTGTTGTGGTGCCTGGCCACATCCTTGCTTACCATCTCCAGTCAGTGGTGATGTGTTGTGGTGCCTGGCCACAGCCTTGCTTACCACCTCCAGTCAGTGGTGATGTGCTGTGGTGCCTGGCCACAGCCTTGCTTACCACCTCCAGTCAGCGGTGATGTGTTGTGGTACCTGGCCACAGCCTTGCTTACCACCTCCAGTCAGCGGTGATGTGTTGTGGTGCCTGGTCACATCCTTGCTTACCATCTCCAGTCAGTGGTGATGTGTTGTGGTGCCTGGCCACAGCCTTGCTTACCACCTCCAGTCAGCGGTGATGTGTTGTGGTGCCTGGCCACATCCTTGCTTACCATCTCCAGTCAGTGGTGATGTGTTGTGGTGCCTGGCCACAGCCTTGCTTACCACCTCCAGTCAGTGGTGATGTGCTGTGGTGCCTGGCCACAGCCTTGCTTACCACCTCCAATCAGCGGTGATGTGTTGTGGTACCTGGCCACAGCCTTGCTTACCACCTCCAGTCAGCGGTGATGTGTTGTGGTGCCTGGCCACATCCTTGCTTACCATCTCCAGTCATTGGTGATGTGTTGTGGTGCCTGGCCACAGCCTTGCTTACCACCTCCAGTCAGTGGTGATGTGCTGTGGTGCCTGGCCACAGCCTTGCTTACCACCTCCAATCAGCGGTGATGTGTTGTGGTGCCTGGCCACAGCCTTGCTTACCACCTCCAGTCAGCGGTGATGTGTTGTGATGCCTGGTCAACAGTCTTGCTTACCACCTCCAGTCAGCGGTGATGCGCTCTGGTGCCTGGCCACAGTCTTGCTTACCACCTCCAGTCAGCGGTGATGTGTTGTGGTGCCTGGCCACAACCTTGATTACCACCTCCAGTCAGCGGTGATGTGTTGTGGTGCCTGGCCACAGCCTTGCTTACCACATCCAGTCAGTGGTGATGTGTTGTGGTACCTGGCCACAGCCTTGCTTACCACCTCCAGTCAGCGGTGATGTGTTGTGGTGCCTGGCCACAGCCTTGCTTACCATCTCCAGTCAGCGGTGATGTGTTGTGGTGCCTGGCCACAGCCTTGCTTACCACCTCCAGTCAGCGGTGATGTGTTCTGGTGCCTGGCCACAGCCTTGCTTACCACCTCCAGTCAGCGGTGATGTGTTCTGGTGCCTGGCCACAGCCTTGCTTACCATCTCCAGTCAGTGGTGATGTGTTGTGGTGCCTGGTCACAGCCTTGCTTACCATCTCCAGTCAGCGATGATGTGTTGTGGTGCCTAGCCACAGCCTTGCTTACCATTTCCAGTCAGTGGTGATGTGTTGTGGTGCCTGGCCACATCCTTGCTTACCATCTCCAGTCAGTGGTGATGTGTTGTGGTGCCTGGCCACATCCTTGCTTACCATCTCCAGTCAGTGGTGATGTGTTGTGGTGCCTGGCCACAGCCTTGCTTACCACCTCCAGTCAGCGGTGATGTGTTGTGGTGCCTGGCCACATCCTTTCTTACCATCTCCAGTCAGTGGTGATGTGTTGTGGTGCCTGGCCACAGCCTTGCTTACCATCTCCAGTCAGTGGTGATGTGTTGTGGTGCCTGGCCACATCCTTGCTTACCATCTCCAGTCAGTGGTGATGTGTTGTGGTGCCTGGCCACATCCTTGCTTACCATCTCCAGTCAGTGGTGATGTGTTGTGGTCCCTGACCACATCCTTGCTTACCATCTCCAGTCAGTGGTGATGTGTTGTGGTGCCTGGCCACAGCCTTGCTTACCACCTCCAGTCAGCGGTGATGTGTTGTGGTGCCTGGCCACATCCTTGCTTACCATCTCCAGTCAGTGGTGATGTGTTGTGGTGCCTGGCCACAGCCTTGCTTACCACCTCCAGTCAGCGGTGATGTGTTGTGGTGCCTGACCACATCCTTGCTTACCATCTCCAGTCAGTGGTGATGTGTTGTGGTGCCTGGCCACAGCCTTGCTTACCACCTCCAGTCAGTGGTGATGTGCTGTGGTGCCTGGCCACAGCCTTGCTTACCACCTCCAGTCAGCGGTGATGTGTTGTGGTACCTGGCCACAGCCTTGCTTACCACCTCCAGTCAGCGGTGATGTGTTCTGGTACCTGGCCACATCCTTGCTTACCATCTCCAGTCAGTGGTGATGTGTTGTGGTGCCTGGCCACATCCTTGCTTACCCTCTCCAGTCAGTGGTGATGTGTTGTGGTGCCTGGCCACAGCCTTGCTTACCACCTCCAGTCAGCGGTGATGTGTTGTGGTGCCTGGCCACATCCTTGCTTACCATCTCCAGTCAGTGGTGATGTGTTGTGGTGCCTGGCCACAGCCTTGCTTACCATCTCCAGTCAGTGGTGATGTGTTGTGGTGCCTGGCCACATCCTTGCTTACCATCTCCAGTCAGTGGTGATGTGTTGTGGTGCCTGGCCACATCCTTGCTTACTATCTCCAGTCAGTGGTGATGTGTTGTGGTGCCTGGCCACAGCCTTGCTTACCACCTCCAGTCAGCGGTGATGTGTTGTGGTGCCTGGCCACATCCTTGCTTACCATCTCCAGTCAGTGGTGATGTGTTGTGGTGCCTGGCCACAGCCTTGCTTACCATCTCCAGTCAGTGGTGATGTGTTGTGGTGCCTGGCCACATCCTTGCTTACCATCTCCAGTCAGTGGTGATGTGTTGTGGTGCCTGGCCACATCCTTGCTTACCATCTCCAGTCAGTGGTGATGTGTTGTGGTGCCTGGCCACATCCTTGCTTACCATCTCCAGTCAGTGGTGATGTGTTGTGGTGCCTGGCCACAGCCTTGCTTACCACCTCCAGTCAGCGGTGATGTGTTGTGGTGCCTGGCCACATCCTTGCATACCATGTCCAGTCAGTGGTGATGTGTTGTGGTGCCTGGCCACAGCCTTGCTTAAGACCTCCAGTCAGTGGTGATGTGCTGTGGTGCCTGGCCACAGCCTTGCTTACCACCTCCAGTCAGCGGTGATGTGTTGTGGTACCTGGCCACAGCCTTGCTTACCACCTCCACTCAGCGGTGATGTGTTGTGGTGCCTGGCCACATCCTTGCTTACCATCTCCAGTCAGTGGTGATGTGTTGTGGTGCCTGGCCACAGCCTTGCTTACCACCTCCAGTCAGTGGTGATGTGCTGTGGTGCCTGGCCACAGCCTTGCTTACCACCTCCAGTCAGCGGTGATGTGTTGTGGTACCTGGGCACAGCCTTGCTTACCACCTCCAGTCAGCGGTGATGTGTTGTGGTGCCTGGTCACATCCTTGCTTACCATCTCCAGTCAGTGGTGATGTGTTGTGGTGCCTGGCCACAGCCTTGCTTACCACCTCCAGTCAGCGGTGATGTGTTGTGGTGCCTGGCCACATCCTTGCTTACCATCTCCAGTCAGTGGTGATGTGTTGTGGTGCCTGGCCACAGCCTTGCTTACCACCTCCAGTCAGTGGTGATGTGCTGTGGTGCCTGGCCACAGCCTTGCTTACCACCTCCAATCAGCGGTGATGTGTTGTGGTACCTGGCCACAGCCTTGCTTACCACCTCCAGTCAGCGGTGATGTGTTGTGGTGCCTGGCCACATCCTTGCTTACCATCTCCAGTCATTGGTGATGTGTTGTGGTGCCTGGCCACAGCCTTGCTTACCACCTCCAGTCAGTGGTGATGTGCTGTGGTGCCTGGCCACAGCCTTGCTTACCACCTCCAATCAGCGGTGATGTGTTGTGGTGCCTGGCCACAGCCTTGCTTACCACCTCCAGTCAGCGGTGATGTGTTGTGATGCCTGGTCAACAGTCTTGCTTACCACCTCCAGTCAGCGGTGATGCGCTCTGGTGCCTGGCCACAGTCTTGCTTACCACCTCCAGTCAGCGGTGATGTGTTGTGGTGCCTGGCCACAACCTTGATTACCACCTCCAGTCAGCGGTGATGTGTTGTGGTGCCTGGCCACAGCCTTGCTTACCACATCCAGTCAGTGGTGATGTGTTGTGGTACCTGGCCACAGCCTTGCTTACCACCTCCAGTCAGCGGTGATGTGTTGTGGTGCCTGGCCACAGCCTTGCTTACCACCTCCAGTCAACTGTGATGTGCTGTGGTGCCTGGCCACATCCTTGCTTACCATTTCCAGTCAGTGGTGATGTGTTGTGGTGCCTGGCCACATCCTTGCTTACCATCTCCAGTCAGTGGTGATGTGTTGTGGTGCCTGGCCACATCCTTGCTTACCATCTCCAGTCAGTGGTGATGTGTTGTGGTGCCTGGCCACAGCCTTGCTTACCACCTCCAGTCAGCGGTGATGTGTTGTGGTGCCTGACCACATCCTTGCTTACCATCTCCAGTCAGTGGTGATGTGTTGTGGTGCCTGGCCACAGCCTTGCTTACCACCTCCAGTCAGTGGTGATGTGCTGTGGTGCCTGGCCACAGCCTTGCTTACCACCTCCAGTCAGCGGTGATGTGTTGTGGTACCTGGCCACAGCCTTGCTTACCACCTCCAGTCAGCGGTGATGTGTTCTGGTACCTGGCCACATCCTTGCTTACCATCTCCAGTCAGTGGTGATGTGTTGTGGTGCCTGGCCACATCCTTGCTTACCATCTCCAGTCAGTGGTGATGTGTTGTGGTGCCTGGCCACAGCCTTGCTTACCACCTCCAGTCAGCGGTGATGTGTTGTGGTGCCTGGCCACATCCTTGCTTACCATCTCCAGTCAGTGGTGATGTGTTGTGGTGCCTGGCCACAGCCTTGCTTACCATCTCCAGTCAGTGGTGATGTGTTGTGGTGCCTGGCCACAGCCTTGCTTACCATCTCCAGTCAGTGGTGATGTGTTGTGGTGCCTGGCCACATCCTTGCTTACCATCTCCAGTCAGTGGTGATGTGTTGTGGTGCCTGGCCACATCCTTGCTTACCATCTCCAGTCAGTGGTGATGTGTTGTGGTGCCTGGCCACATCCTTGCTTACCATCTCCAGTCAGTGGTGATGTGTTGTGGTGCCTGGCCACAGCCTTGCTTACCACCTCCAGTCAGCGGTGATGTGTTCTGGTGCCTGGCCACAGCCTTGCTTACCATCTCCAGTCAGTGGTGATGTGTTGTGGTGCCTGGCCACATCCTTGCTTACCATCTCCAGTCGGTGGTGATGTGTTGTGGTGCCTGGCCACATCCTTGCTTACCATCTCCAGTCAGTGGTGATGTGTTGTGGTGCCTGGCCACATCCTTGCTTACCATCTCCAGTCAGTGGTGATGTGTTGTGGTGCCTGGCCACATCCTTGCTTACTATCTCCAGTCAGTGGTGATGTGTTGTGGTGCCTGGCCACAGCCTTGCTTACCACCTCCAGTCAGCGGTGATGTGTTGTGGTGCCTGGCCACATCCTTGCTTACCATCTCCAGTCAGTGGTGATGTGTTGTGGTGCCTGGCCACAGCCTTGCTTACCATCTCCAGTCAGTGGTGATGTGTTGTGGTGCCTGGCCACATCCTTGCTTACCATCTCCAGTCAGTGGTGATGTGTTGTGGTGCCTGGCCACATCCTTGCTTACCATCTCCAGTCAGTGGTGATGTGTTGTGGTGCCTGGCCACATCCTTGCTTACCATCTCCAGTCAGTGGTGATGTGTTGTGGTGCCTGGCCACAGCCTTGCTTACCACCTCCAGTCAGCGGTGATGTGTTGTGGTGCCTGGCCACATCCTTGCATACCATCTCCAGTCAGTGGTGATGTGTTGTGGTGCCTGGCCACAGCCTTGCTTAAGACCTCCAGTCAGTGGTGATGTGCTGTGGTGCCTGGCCACAGCCTTGCTTACCACCTCCAGTCAGCGGTGATGTGTTGTGGTACCTGGCCACAGCCTTGCTTACCACCTCCACTCAGCGGTGATGTGTTGTGGTGCCTGGCCACATCCTTGCTTACCATCTCCAGTCAGTGGTGATGTGTTGTGGTGCCTGGCCACAGCCTTGCTTACCACCTCCAGTCAGTGGTGATGTGCTGTGGTGCCTGGCCACAGCCTTGCTTACCACCTCCAGTCAGCGGTGATGTGTTGTGGTGCCTGGCCACATCCTTGCTTACCATCTCCAGTCAGTGGTGATGTGTTGTGGTGCCTGGCCACAGCCTTGCTTACCACCTCCAGTCAGTGGTGATGTGCTGTGGTGCCTGGCCACAGCCTTGCTTACCACCTCCAATCAGCGGTGATGTGTTGTGGTACCTGGCCACAGCCTTGCTTACCACCTCCAGTCAGCGGTGATGTGTTGTGGTGCCTGGCCACATCCTTGCTTACCATCTCCAGTCATTGGTGATGTGTTGTGGTGCCTGGCCACAGCCTTGCTTACCACCTCCAGTCAGTGGTGATGTGCTGTGGTGCCTGGCCACAGCCTTGCTTACCACCTCCAATCAGCGGTGATGTGTTGTGGTGCCTGGCCACAGCCTTGCTTACCACCTCCAGTCAGCGGTGATGTGTTGTGATGCCTGGTCAACAGTCTTGCTTACCACCTCCAGTCAGCGGTGATGCGCTCTGGTGCCTGGCCACAGTCTTGCTTACCACCTCCAGTCAGCGGTGATGTGTTGTGGTGCCTGGCCACAACCTTGATTACCACCTCCAGTCAGCGGTGATGTGTTGTGGTGCCTGGCCACAGCCTTGCTTACCACATCCAGTCAGTGGTGATGTGTTGTGGTACCTGGCCACAGCCTTGCTTACCACCTCCAGTCAGCGGTGATGTGTTGTGGTGCCTGGCCACAGCCTTGCTTACCACCTCCAGTCAACTGTGATGTGCTGTGGTGCCTGGCCACATCCTTGCTTACCACCTCCAGTCAGTGGTGATGTGTTGTGGAGCCTGGCCACAGCCTTGCTTACCACGTCCAGTCAGCGGTGATGTTTTGTGGTACCTGGCCACAGCCTTGCTTACCACCTCCAGTCAGCGGTGATGTGCTGTGGTGCCTGGCCACAGCCTTGCTTACCACCTCCAGTCAGCGGTGATGTGCTGTGGTGCCTGGCCACAGCCTTGCTTACCACCTCCAGTCAGCGGTGATGTGCTGTAGTGCCTGGCCACAGCCTTGCTTACCACCTCAACACTCACCATCAGCACCAACTGTAAAATCTGAAGTGGTGTCCTTGACTTTAATATATGCAAGTTCCGGCGCCTTGTCACGTCCTGTCTTGCAACCTGTTCGTCATTGTCTAGTAAGATCTCTTATTCCAGGTGTAGCAATGTCTCTTATTCCAGGTGTAGCAAGGTCTCTTATTCCAGGTGTAGCAAGGTCTCTTATTCCATGTGTAGCAAGATCTGTTATTCCAGGTGTAGCAAGGTATCTTATTCCAGGTGTAGCAATGTCTCTCATTCCAGGTGTAGCAAGGTCTCTTATTCCATGTGTAGCAAGATCTGTTATGCCAGGTGTAGCAAGGTCTCTTATTCCAGGTGTAGCATGGTCTCTTATTCCAGGTGTAGCAAGGTCTCTTATTCCAGGTGTAGCAAGATCTGTTATTCCAGGTTATTCCAGGAATGTATGAGAGTATAGTTTTACCAACGCTCTTATATGGGTGTGAAGCGTGGGTGATGAATGTTGCAGCGAGGAGAAGGCTGGAGGCAGTGGAGATGTCATGTCTGAGGGCAATGTGTGGTGTGAATATAATGCAGAGAATTCGTAGTTTGGAAGTTAGGAGGAGGTGTGGGATTACCAAAACTGTTGTCCAGAGGGCTGAGGAAGGGTTGTTGAGGTGGTTCGGACATGTAGAGAGAATGGAGCGAAACAGAATGACTTCAAGAGTGTATCAGTCTGTAGTGGAAGGAAGGCGGGGTAGGGGTCGGCCTAGGAAGGGTTGGAGGGAGGGGGTAAAGGAGGTTTTGTGTGCGAGGGGCTTGGACTTCCAGCAGGCATGCGTGAGCGTGTTTGATAGGAGTGAATGGAGACAAATGGTTTTTAATACTTGACGTGCTGTTGGAGTGTGAGCAAAGTAACATTTATGAAGGGATTCAGGGAAACCGGCAGGCCGGACTTGAGTCCTGGAGATGGGAAGTACAGTGCCTGCACTCTGAAGGAGGGGTGTTAATGTTGCAGTTTAAAAACTGTAGTGTAAAGCACCCTTCTGGCAAGACAGTGATGGAGTGAATGATGGTGAAAGTTTTTCTTTTTCGGGCCACCCTGCCTTGGTGGGAATCGGCCGGTGTGATAATAAGAAAAAGAAATAAGCAAGGTCTCTTATTCCAGGTGTAGCAAGGTCTCTTATTCCAGGTGTAGCAAGGTCTCTTATTCCAGGTGTAGCAAGATCTGTTATTCCAGGTGTAGCAAGGTCTCTTATTCCAGGTGTAGCAAGGTCTCTTATTCCAGGTGTAGGAAGATCTGTTATTCCAGGTGTAGCATGGTCTCTTATTTCAGGTGTAGCAAGGTCTCTTATTCCAGGTGTAGCAAGGTCTCTTATCCCATGCATAGCAAGGTCTTTCATTCCATGTATAGCAAGGTCTCTTATTCCAGGTATATCAAAGTCTCTTATTCCATGTATAGCAAGATCTGTTATTCCAGGTGTAGCAAGGTCTCTTATTCCAGGTGTAGCAAGGTCTCTTATTCCAGGTGTAGCAAGGTCTCTTATTCCAGGTGTAGCAAGGTCTCTTATTCCAGGTGTAGCAAGATCTGTTATTCCATGTATAGCAAGGTCTCTTATTCCAGGTATATCAAAGTCTCTTATTCCATGTATAGCAAGATCTCTTATTCCAGGTGTAGCAAGATCTCTTATTCCAGGTGTAGCAAGGTCTCTTATTCCATGTATAGCAAGGTCTCTTATTCCAGGTATAGCAAGGTCTCTTATTCCAGGTGTAGCAAGGTCTCTTATTCCAGGTGTAGCAAGGTCTCTTATTCCAGGTGTAGCAAGATCTGTTATGCCAGGTGTAGAAAGGTCTCTTATTCCAGGTGTAGCAAGGTCTCTTATTCCAGGTGTAGCAAGGTCTCTTATTCCAGGTGTAGCAAGATCTGTTATTCCAGGTGTAGCAAGGTCTCTTATTCCAGGTGTAGCAAGGTCTCTTATTCCAGGTGTAGCAAGGTCTCTTATTCCAGGTGTAGCAAGATCTGTTATTCCAGGTGTAGCAAGGTCTCTTATTCCAGGTGTAGCAAGGTCTCTTATTCCAGGTGTAGCAAGATCTGTTATTCCAGGTGTAGCATGGTCTCTTATTTCATGTGTAGCAAGGTCTCTTATTCCAGGTGTAGCAAGGTCTCTTATCCCATGCATAGCAAGGTCTCTTATTCCATGTATAGCAAGGTCTCTTATTCCAGGTATATCAAAGTCTCTTATTCCATGTATAGCAAGATCTCTTATTCCAGGTGTAGCAAGATCTCTTATTCCAGGTGTAGCAAGGTCTCTTATTCCATGTATAGCAAGGTCTCTTATTCCAGGTATAGCAAGGTCTCTTATTCCAGGTGTAGCAAGGTCTTTTATTCCATGTATAGCAAGGTCTCTTATTCCAGGTATAGTAAGGTCTCTTATTCCAGGTGTAGCAAGGTCTTTTATTCCATGTATAGCAAGGTCTCCTATTCCAGGTATAGCAAGGTCTCTTATTCCAGGTGTAGCAAGGTCTCTTATTCCATGTATAGCAAGGTCTCTTATTCCAGGTATAGCAAGGTCTCTTATTCCAGGTGTAGCAAGGTCTCTTTTTCTATTTGTAGCAAGTCTCTAGTCTCATATTCGAGGTATAGCAAGGTCTCTAGTCTCATATTCTAGGTGTAGCAAGGTCTCTAGTCTCATATTCTAGGTGTAGCAAGGTCTCTAGTCTCATATTCTAGGTGTAGCAAGGTCTCTAGTCTCATATTCTAGGCGTAGCAAGGTCTCTAGTCTCATATTCTAGGTGTAGCAAGATCTCTAGTCTCATATTCAAGGTGTAGCAAGGTCTCTAGTCTCATATTCTAGGTGTAGCAAGGTCTCTAGTCTCAAATTCTAGGTGTGGCAAGGTCTCTAGTCTCTCCTGCCACCGACGCTACATCCTCCTTCATTACTCTAGAACATTTTTGCTAAGTTCCTCACTGTGGCATGCAAAGAGTACGTAACCTTTATTCAGCGCATGTACACACCCTCATTGAAAGGCTATCTCCCCAACCAGTGAACCAGTACTAAGGGTCGAATAATGGGGCCCCGTCGTTCGATCAGTACCCAGGTTCAGCCAATGAGAAGGTGAGTCTGGCAATTGGGGAGGTGTTGTGGGCACCACCCACCTGTCCACCCTTGTCATTTCCATTCTAGAGCTGGTTGAGCACGGTTGTCCATTCTGTCTCCAGGCTGTGTCTTTGCCTTGCCTCAACTGTGTTGTACACATACATTTCCAACTGTATATAGTGTACATAGTTGTAAATGATTACTATTGCTCTTGGTGAACGAAAATATATTTCAAAGTCATTCAGCTTCTTGCTCCTCTTTACACCCAGGATAACAGGCCTTATTGTGCCTGGGTTGTAATACTCACACAGTCTTATATCATTCTCGTTAAGCTCCTCATGTTTCTTTTCTCTTCTTACTTAATAATTTGTCAACAGGCTCCTATTTTTATTATTATTATAATTTTTCTTATTATTATTATAATTGTTGTTGTTGTTGTTGTTAGGGCTTCCTGAAGGAGGGGGGTCCAAAAAGCCATCTCATTTTTTTTGTTCCTCCTCCAACTTATTCATATGATTTCGCTCATAACTCAAGAACGCCTCATCTCATCGGCTTCCAATTTTCAACACTTGTGTACAGTGACGAGAATCAAACTCTAGGAACACTTGTCATGTTCACGTTGCATGTGACCGAAGTTACTGAACCAGTTACCAGCCTATATATATATATATATATATATATATATATATATATATATATATATATATATATATATATATATATATATATATATATATATATATGCAAAACAACCACTGTGAAAGAATAGAGAAGTTCCAAGCGCTTTCGTGACTACTCACATTATCAAGGAACAATGAAAGTAAAGCATCAAAGGAAGGTATATAAAGGGGTAGCCCACACCTCACTATCAGATCCCACAACAACGAAACACCTGACGCGAGACAGCAGGCCCGCCGGCCGAACTAGACAGGTCCTTCATACAACCCACCAACAAACTATTCTACCCAAGAAATAAGAAATTTAAAAAAATTATTATTTGTCCAATGTATTATTAAATTCTTCCCAAATTCTATTAATTATAAATGGATCTAATTTATATAAACCAAAGGAAATATTCATATTATTGTCAAAACTGCTTTTTATGAAACAAGATTCAATTATATTCCTGTCGACCATGGACTTGCTTGATACTACTTTCTCAACTTTTTGAAAATCAATTGGATGGTTAAAATCTCTTAAATGAATAAATAGAGCATTGGAATCTTGTCCAGTTCTAATGCTATATTTATGTTGTTTTAATCTTAGTTCGAGATTTTTACCAGTTTGACCGTAATAAACTTTATCGCAAATTTTACAAGGAATCTTATAACACATCCATCAAGCATTTTCTTTGGTGAGGTGTAGGCTACCCCTTTATATACCTTCCTTTGATGCTTTACTTTCATTGTTCCTTGATAATGTGAGTAGTCACGACAGCGCTTGGAACTTCTATATTCTGTCACAGTGGTTGTTTTGCATATTCTGAAATCACCTGTTTACTGTGATCTTATTGCATATATATATATATATATATATATATATATATATATATATATATATATATATATATATATATATATATATATATATATATATATATATAGTGTGTGTGTATATATATAAATTACATATAAATTAGAAAAATATTGTCAATATTTTCATTGAACTTTGTTTCCTAGGTGAGTGTGGAAGGACGGCTGTCATGGAAGTGGAGAAGATAGTCACAGACGCAAGTATGTGCCTTACTTTTAGTGAAAATATAATTAGGTATCGCGAAGTGGTACCTTTAAGTGGTACCTATAAGTGGTCCCCCTGAACTTTTTGGTTCAGTTTATATTTTCATCAGTTCTTCATTTAAAACTTGAGAACGACTCATTCGAACGGTTTCAAATTTTCAATACTGGTATGTTATGACTAGAAAAAGGTTCACGCAGCTAGGAGTCCATCACATGCAGCTAGCAGACCATCACATGCAGCTAGCAGTCCACACGCAGCTAGCAGTCCATCGCATGCAGCTAGCAGTCCATCACGTGCAGCTAGCAGTCCATCACACGCAACTAGCAGACCACATGCAGCTAGCAGACCATCACACGCAGCTAGCAGTCCATCGCATGCAGCTAGCAGTCCATCACGTGCAGCTAGCAGTCCATCACACGCAACTAGCAGACCACATGCAGCTAGCAGTTCATCACACGCAGCTAGCAGTCCATCGCATGCAGCTAGCAGTCCATCACGTGCAGCTAGCAGTCCATCACACGCAGCTAGCAGACCACATGCAGCTAGCAGACCATCACATGCAGCTAGCAGTCCACACGCAGCTAGCAGTCCATCACACGCAGCTAGCAGACCATCACATGCAGCTAGCAGTCCATCACACGCAGCTAGCAGACGATCACATGCAGCTAGGAGTCCATCACATGCAGCTAGCAGTCCACACGCAGCTAGCAGTCCATCACACGCAGCTAGCAGACCATCACATGTACCTTTTAACCGTGACAGTTAAAAAGTGTAAGTTTTATAAGTGAGTGTAACAAGTGTTGTTTAGAGTGGAGGTGTGGGGAGACTACCAGCCTGTGTGGGGAGACTACCAGCCTGTGTGGGGAGACTACCAGGGTGTGTGTGTGCCAGGCTATTCTTGCCTTACATGACTCACCCTCCACCACCTGATTCCTTACTGGCGACCCACACCACCTTGAAGGTAACGTATGTACGTGTGTGTTTGTATGTGTACTCACCTGTGTGTACTCACATATACTTGGTTGCAAGGGTCGATTCCCTGCTCATGACCTCGCCTCTTCTGTGTGTACTCAGTTGTACTCACCTATTTATACTCGCTTATTTGTGGTTGCAGGGGTCGATTTATAGCTCCTGGCCCCGCCTCTTCACTGATTGCTACTAGGTCCTCTCTCTCTCCCTGCTCTATGAGCTTTATCAAACCTCGTCTTAAAACTGTAATAATAATAATAATAATAATAATAATAATAATAGTAATAATAGTAATAATAATATCTTTATTTACTACAAGTACATGTACAAGGTATATAGGTCTAGCTGACATTAATGACATACTACAATATAGAAAGCCGCTTGTTATGCACAGCATTTCGGGCAAACTTGGTAAATTTTGCCCCAGGATGCGACCCACACCAGTCAAATAACACCCGGGTACCCATGTTAAACTGATGAGGGTGCATGGACAGCAGATGTCTTATGGTAACACGTCCCTACTGTTTTCCAGCTGTACAGGAGGAGATTCAAAATCCAAACCTCAGTGTGTGAGCTATGTATGGTTCCTGCCTCTACTATGTTACTTACCAGGTTATTCCACTTCCTGACAACTCTATGACTAAAGAAATACTTCCTAACATCCCTTTGACTCATCTGAGTCTTCAGCTTCCAATTGTGACCCTTTGTTTCTGTGTCCCATCTCTGGAACATCT
>NW_027199362.1:0-2500 GCF_038502225.1 Cherax quadricarinatus | reverse complement strand
TGTTGGGTTGGTGCTGCTTAAGTATCATGTATGCCAATGTTTTTGAAATTTTGTAGTTTCCAGTGTTGCGTTCTATAGTGTCGGTGACGGCGATTAGTGAGGCTTCTAGGCACCGTCGGCGTCTGAGGTCTGGTTCGGTGACACTATAGAACGCAACACTGGAAACTACAAAAATTTCAAAAACATTGGCATACATGATACTTAAGCAGCACCAACCCAACAACACAGGAGTCACATGATTTCATCGTCTACCCGTCCTCATCATAGGTAGAGGTTGTTTTGATAAGGACCTGCCTCGCATGGGCCAGTAGGCCTTCTACAGTGTTCCTCCATTCTTATGTTCTTATGACATTCCTCAGGTCACGTGCGTCACATCTCACTCTCCGCCTATATATATAATGTCTTTCTACCTCTGTATGTTAGAAGTGATCAAGGTCCCAGGACCGAAACGTTTTCTAATAAATATGTTATAGTGTTTGCTTACGTGTCTTTCTAAACCATATATATATATATATTATATATATATATATATATATATATATATATATATATATATATATATATATATATATATATATATATATATATATATATATATATATATATATATATATATAAACCAGTAGCCCGAACATCCAATATTATCAAGATCTGTGAAAGGGTTTTTAAGAAGCAAAATTACCATTTACATAGAATCACGGCATTTGCACAACCCAGGTCAAAATGGGTTCAGAACAGGACGCTCCTGCCTTTCGCAATTGCTGGATCCCTAAGACACGTTCATGAATGCACTTGGATACAAGCTAAATGCAGATATAATATTTACCGATTTTGCATATGCCTATGCTAAGTGCAACCACCTGGTAACTGCACGCATTTGCATACAAAATGCGTGCAAGAAGAATAACCGGGAAGATAGACAATATTTAACTTTCTAACAAACAGAACCCAGAGTAATACTAAACAGAGTGAAATCAGGAGCTGCTAGAAGGAAATATTCTGTCCCCCAGGACGCTGTACTAGCCCCACTTGTCTTTCTCATTCTCGTATCTGACACAGATCGGATCATAACTCATAGCACTGTATCATCCTTTGTAGACGATACTAAAATCTGAATGAAAGTGGCCTCCAGGCTAATATAAACCAAGTCTTCCAGTGGAGCACTGACAACAATATGTTGTTCGATGATGACAAATTTCTTCACTTCCTCACGGAAGAATGGAGGAAATAAAAATGGGATCAGAGTACAACACAAACTCAAACCACTCAATTGAACGTAAGTTAAATGTGAAGGACCTGGGAGTGATAATGCAGGGAGATCTCACGGTCAAGGAGCCCAACAGTGTTATAGCAACTGAAGGAAAAATGATAGGTTGGATAGCAGGAATCTTCAAAACAAGAGATTTCAAGCTAATGATGATAATCTCCAGGTAATTCTCTCTAGGCTGGAATATTGATGGGTACTAACGGCTCCCTTCAAGACAGGCGAAATTGCTGAGCTGGAGAACATATAAAGAACCTTTACAGCTTTTATAAACTCCATCAAGCATTTAAATTAGTAAGAGTGCTTGAAGTTCCTAGAACTGTACTAGAACGTAACCTAGAAAGATGCGTCTTAATATACACCTGGGAGCTACTAGAGGAGTTAGTCCAAAACATACACAGAAATTGCTTAAGATCACAAGAGGCTTGGTAGACGGTGCAGGACACCTCAGATAAAAAGAAAGAAATAATTATAACGAGAAAGAACTCAAGTGCTAAGGGACCACGACTCGACACTCTCCCTTCATTCATGAGATATTACCTTCAAACCCTTAGCTGTCTTCAAGAGGGAACTCGAGAGATTAATTCAAATACTAAGATACACAAATAACCCGCACATAAAAGAGAGAAGCTTACGACGACGTTTCGGTCCGATTTGGACCGAAACGTCGTCGTAAGCTTCTCTCTTTTATGTGCGGGCTATTTGTGTATCGTTCCAGTCACGGTATTGTGCCTTTTTTTGTTAAATACTAAGAGTGATCGATCAGGCCAGCAACTAGGCCTGGTCTGGTACTAGGCTGCAGGGGCGGTGACCTCCAGAAGTGACTCCAGGTAAACTTCAGGTAAACCCTTCTTTCTTACATGAGGGGGACCATCAAGAGACCCCTAACTCTTTATGAGGGAGGTTTATAAGTTCGTCAATCTAGATCCTGATCAGCTCAGCTGCGGTGAACACGTTGGATTGCTTGCGGCTAACACTAACATCCTAGTTGATCAGGACATCCACAAGTAGGCTTGGTCTGGGACCGGCCGAGGGGGTGTTGACCCCCGATACTGTCTCTAGGTAAAATTTCAAGTCAAACTCCAAGAACTTGTGACGGTCCCCCCGAAGAGAATCCTGTCAGGGGGTGAACTCTTTATCCAAGTAATTTAAACTCTCTCCTTTTCTGGATCACACCTGATTAATTCACAGTCCTTAAGTGCTGTATGGAAATTTAGGAGTTAGCGCACTTTCATT